>NC_088419.1:76442431-76544931 GCF_034236695.1 Oncorhynchus nerka
CTCCCCCATCTGATGGCAACACCGCCTTCCTGACCGTGTCGTTGTCGTGCAAAAGCCAGGGTCCGACGGTTATCTGAAGGCGGTGTTGCCATGGATCGGTTTTCCAAAGCCGCCCACTTCATTCCTCTTTCCAAGCTACCCTCTGTCAAAGAGACGGCCCTGCTCAGCTCTTCCCTGAGCAAGAATAAGGGGTCAGCACACCTTCGGCCCAGATATTTGTTCACCACCGTCATCGTACCTGGAGGAGAGCCCGGTCAGTCCTCCTCAAGACAACCTCCAAGTATCGATGGCAAGCGGATCGCCACCGGACCCTGGCTCACCGTGCTTCTACACCTGCATTGCTTGCTGTTTGGGGTTTTAGGCTGGGGTTCTGTACAGCACTTTGAGATATCAGCTGATGTACGAAGGGCTATATAAATAAATTCGATTTGATTTGATTTGATAATCTCGGGCAGAAGATTTGGCTGTCCACCCGGGATCTTCCCCTCCAGGTGGAATCCTGCAAACTCTCCCCCCGGTTTATTGGCCCTTTTCCCATCTCCCAAGTCATTAGCCCCTCTGCTGTTCATTCCCCCCGTACCCTCCGTATACATGCCACCTTCCATGTTAAACCCATGTCTCACAGCACTTTGTCTCCTGTTTCTCTGTTTGTCTATTGCCCGTTCGTTTTGTTTCGGGAAACCGACCAGCGTTTGTTCCCCTGCTCCTGTCTATTCTTGCTCCTGTTTTCGAGTCCTTCCCAGTTTTGTTCGTTCTGCCTGCCCTGACCCTGAGCCTGCCTGCCGTTCTATACCTTGCCCCACCTCACTGGGTTATTGACCCCTGCCTGCCCTGACCCTGAGACTGCCCACCGTTCTGTCGTTTGCCTGCCCCTGTCTAGAAATAAAAGTGTTTTCTTCAACACTGTCTGCATCTGGGTCATACCTGAAACCTGATAGTATGTATGTATTAATTTATGGATTTCCATCACCCATTTCACACGATATGTTGCAAATTTGAAAACATACAATATGTTACTAATTTGATAAACGTACTATATGTTACGAATTTACAAGACATATGATATGTTATGAATCCTAGTTAGGTGGCTAATGTTAGCTAGCTGGCTAACGTTAGCTAGGCTAAGGCTTAGGGTTAAGTTCGGGAGTTAGGTTAAAGGGTTAAGGTTAGGGTTAGCTAAACTGGTTAAGGTTAGGGTTAAGGGAAGGGTTAGCTAACATGCTACGTAGTTGAAAAGTAGCTAAAAAGTTGTAAGTAGTTGACTGGTTGCTATTTAGCTAAATTGCTGAAGTTGTCCATGATGAGTCTTAAGTGTTCCGGATTTACCTTTACTATGTTACATCTGGTTTATGAGGGTCATTAAATATAGTGTGGATGAAGAAGGTTGAATAAAGAGAAAAACAATACATAAAATGCACAATACATGAATCCCTAAACCTATTTTTTGTGCAATTAATATCAATAAACTACATTAAGGTTTTTCTTTCATTATATTAGGCTATCTGACATTAGTGCATAAGCCTAAGCTTGATGGCCTAACTTTACACTGCCAAATAGCCTACGCCCAATCGCCAAATGCTTCAATGAACTGGCCGAAAAAGTTTATGTCGATCCACTGACGCAAAAAGAACAATGTCCGAGTTTAATTCAATAAGAGAAAAGCTGTGAAATGGAGAGTTGAAAATAAATTAAAGGTAATGTATGAGAAAGATTTGGGGAAGTTATCAAAGAGGATGACAGCAGTGCCTATGTTAAGTGTGATGCTTGTGGCCGACTGGGCACACACTGGTTAAATCAATGTTGTTTCCATGTCATTTCAATGAAGTTGCATTGAACCAATGTGGAATAGGCTTTGCATTGATGTCTGTGCTCAGTGGGGAGGCGCTATATACATGACAGTCACAATATGGGGACTTCAAATAGGCCTATGGCAACTCAAGGGAACTGTAGCTTACTGTTCAGATGGGTTCATTGGAAACTGAAATCTGGACACTGACTGTAGGTCTGTATCCTCTCACATAGCCTTAATATTATGTTACACCAATAAAATGATAGGCTACACCAAATGTAGGCTACATTTTGACTCAGGAACAGGAGTGGAGAAATAGGATTTCTTTATTTCAGCATCTTGAGAGAATGCATCCTAAAATCTGATAGTATTTCAACTACATAAAATATGTTTCCAAGCTGAACTGAAATCTTATCAGAAACATATTGGGTCGTTTTCACAGCTTTATTATTTCCTTATTAAGGGTTTTATTTTCTATTCTAGTGCAACATAATGTATAATGACAAAAGAGAAGCGGCCTGTCTCAAATTACAGATAGGTTCACTAACATAATGTCAGAAATAATAAGCAGAAACAAAAAATCCAGCACCCCCTGTCCAAAAAAAATATGCCTTCTCTAACTGTACCCTACAGCGCATTTTCTATACTTGCAGGTTAGGGTTGGATGAGGGCCTCAGATTTTCACTTTATCACATATAGTGGGGCGGTTGCGAATGGGTTATTAGCAATTGCGGGTAGGTGTGGTTGAACAAACATCTAAGCGGTGCACCACTAGTGCGTGTGGTGATGCAAAAATCGATGGTGTACATTATCTCGGTACCAGTCCGGGCTGAATGTCTCTTGCTGAGCTCTGTCTGAAGACAGAAATGCTGACAGGAATAAAAAGGAGAGGGACGAAATGAAACAGTGACAGAGACTGTGTGTGTGTGTGTGTGTGTGTGTGTGTGTGTGTGTGTGTGTGTGTGTGTGTGTGTGTGTGTGTGTGTGTGCACATGCATATATGCGTGTGTGCATTATACAGTAGGTAAATAAGTAGGAAATAAGTAGGAAACATCTCAGTCGGAGCTCTTCCTCTTCCTATCTGTATCGTTATTGATATCTCCTGTATTCTCCTGGGGCTCCATTAATGGGAGATGAGTGGTTGTTCCCTGCTCCTACTGCTGTTGTTGCTGTTAGATCTCCTCTACCTAGCTTAGTGTGTGTGTGTGTGTGTGTGTGTGTGTGTGTGGGGGGGGGGGGTTGTTTGTTTTTTGTTTAGATCAGCTCAGGGGTGGATTGGCCATCTGGCAATTTTGGCAAATGTCAGATGGGCTGGACCATTTTGTGCTGGGTGAGCTGCAGGCGGCTCAGTCAAAGGCTCACATGATTTGTTGTTTGTTTTAATTGCACAATTTCTCTCACAATTTATAATGAGACTTTGACTGATCCGTGGGCAACACTCTTTATACATCCTTACGTCACACACATGGTAACTCCTCTTTATGATTCATCCCCTCTGGCATTTAGCTACCGTTATCTTTTTGCCTTGCACTAATGTTTGTTTCGTTTCATATTCAGGCATAGAAACTTTAGCGGCACAGCAATAGTTCCTAAGACAGGTCCATGCATGTAGGTCAGAGACGTAACCATAGCAACAGTCAATATTAGGCCATAACACTGGTACAGAAATAAACAGTAATGTCCACTCCCCAGACAGGTGTATGTCTAATTGTGTCTAATGACCCAGACACACATACAGAGTACACTATTCTTGCTGTCTCCTCTGAAATGAACACACATGTTCTGGAAAATACTCAGTAGGTGCAGGTGGACCTGTTTGCCTCCCTGGACATTAAACACTGCCCCCTGTGGTACTCCATGTCGGAGCAATCAGAGCCTCAGGGCTTGGATGCTCTGGCTCATGATTGGCCATGGCTGGAGCTTACGCATTCCCCCCTTTTCCCCTGATCCAGGCTGTGCTGGACAGGACCAGGATGGCAGAGAATTGTTTGCTTCTAGTGGCCCCATACTGGCCCAGACAACCGTGGTTCAGCCTTCTCCTGTCCCTGTTGTCTGGGACACCTTGGCAACTTCCCCTGAGACGGACCTGCTGTCTCAGGTCGGGGGAACTCTGCGGCATCTGAGGCCGCACCGCCTCAGTCTGTGGGCTTGGCCACTGAACTGCACCAACGTTAGGACTACAGTAGGGTGTAATGAACATCATGCAGAGAGCAAGCGCGCTTGTTACAACCGCAGCATACCAGTTGCGCTGGCGGATGTTCTGCTCTTGGTGCACTGGTATTGAGGTTGTGCCCGAGTCATGCGGGTGCAATATGTCCTCCAATACCTGCATTCTCGCTTGGATGAGGGCTTGGCAGCCTCTACACTGAGAGCGTATTTGGCTGCTATATCTACCTGCCATGCGGGGTGAATGGACAGGCCAGTGGGGCACCATCCCTTGGTCTCCAGGTTTATGAAGGGGGTTCGTCGCCTGCATCCAGCTAGGACCCGCTCAATGGTGAGCTGGGATCTGTATGTGGTCTTGGCAGCTTTGGCAAAGCCGCCTTCCGAACAATTGGAGTCTGCCTCCCTGAAAACACCTCTATATGAAGGTGGTTTTCTTGATAGCGATTACTTCCATGAAGAGGATGGGTGAGCTCCATGCTCTTTCGGTAAGTTCTGAGTGCTACCGGATGGCCCTGGAGGGAGGAGTATATCTTTCTGCCCCAACCCTTCATTCCTCCCGAAGGTTCTGTCAGACAGGCATGTGACCATCCCTTTTTATCCTGTCTCCTTATGACCCCCCCGGTAGTGATGTGGGAGTCTGGGCCCCCCTCCGGCATGCTGTGCCCTGTGAGGGAACTGGCTGCCTATGTGGAGCAGACACGGTCAGTGAGAACAACAGACCAGCTCTTTGTCTCACTGGATCGTGGACACGATTACGACAGCATGCCGCCTGGCTGGCAGGCCAGTGCTGGGATCTGTGGTGGCACATTCAACATGAGCTGTGGCTACGTCCTGGGCTCTACTGAGAGGAGTGCCCCTCGCTGATATCTGTGCTGCGGCCAGCTGGGCTTCCTCTTGCACCTTTGCTAGGTACTATCAGGTAAATGTGGCACCTCCCTCTGCGGTGGGTTCAGCGCTCCTGGGCGTCGCCTCCCCTTCCCGGGGACTGTGACGAGACCCCACTTCCACATTGACGGCCCCTGCGTCTCGGTCACAGGGCTGAGGATTTGCCGGTGGCTGGCTAGGTCCCTCTAGCACCGAATAATCTGGTACGGGTATACCAATATATTGGAGTGATCCAATATAGTGAAATATAACGAAGGTTACGTATGTAACCACGGTTATGTGAGCTACATGGATCACTCCAATCCTAGAGGCAGCTCAAAAATGATGTAGATAACGTGTGTCGCGGCCATGGGGTCTATATATACGGGCGGACCCCAGCCGTGACGCAGGTGTACATGGGAGTAAATCTGTAAATCCTCACCTTGGATGTAAACCGCCTCGGAGTGATACCAATATATTGGAGTGATCCATGTAGCTCACATAACCGTGGTTACATACCTAACCTTTGTTTCAAGTCCTGCCACAACATCTCAATAGGCTCTATGCATTATACCGCCTCCAACATTCTAATTTACTTCCTACCGGGTTGATGACTTCCGGAGCGATTTCTGCTATTATTTTATCATTAGCTTACTAGCTATCTAACTGTCGTCAATGCATTTCTAACTGAAATAGTTCGCGATGACTATGTTTAAATTAAAGCCCGGCGAAGGAGGTGCTAATGAACATTGTTCAGGGCCTCTGTGTTCAGTTTCTTCCAAATGTAATGGTATTGTGAGCTTCCATAGTTTCCCGGTCGGTGTAGAGATCAGAAAAAGGAACTGATCGCCCAACACGGCTTAGGTCTACAGCGAGTCGCCGGTTCTGACAAGGATATACATTTTTACACAAGGTACAGTAATGATTTATTATTATGCAGCATTACTATTGTTTATTATTTACTATGAATTATTATTATTATCCCAAAGCATCTCTTAGCGTATGTAGGCACATTAAATATATATTGTCTTTACATTAGTTTTTAGTTAACCCCCAAAAATGCTCCCAGGTCATTGCTGCAAATAAGATTTGGTTCTTAGTCCACTTCCCAGGTTAAATAACGGAACATTTAAAACAAATTCACTGCTGTGATGACAGCTGCTGTGCAAGGTCTACCGGCCAGCCTTTGTCAAGACGCACACAGATGCCAACGCATGAGGTTAGGGAGACCAAATCCATTTCCAGGCTGAGAGTGCATGTTGAAAGAATGATCCCCAGAGTAAAGGAGCACAGGCTGTTTGACACAGTCATCCCCCTGACCATTTCAGGCAGCATCAACCAGTTATTTGTAGTGGCATGCCTGTTGGTCAAATATCAAAACTGACCTTTGGTCAGAGCATGGGCCAAGCCAGTGTAAATGTACATGTGTTCATTTTCTTGCAGCAAAATAATAATTTGTTTAATAATTTATTTACGACATGTATCAATCATTTGTGTTGTATAGAATATCAGTTTGTGTGGAGGCAATGAGTTTAGGGGTGGGGGAAAGAAATCAAGTAAACACAGAATAGCCAGAATGCAAGATTGAATACAATGTTAGAGATGTGTAATGGATAAACTGAACTGTTGAACATTTGCTGAAATAATTATTTTTAAACAAATCTATTCTACTGTAGTTTTCTTCACAAGAACATCAATAGTTATTTTTCATGAAATCACTAAACTTGGCAACCATGCAGGGGATCCATTCAGGTGCGAGATACACTTCTGCAAGTAGTGCTAAAAATAAAAGTGGTCAACCTTCTCTCTTATAGTTTTTGAAATCTGTAGATCTTTATATATCCTTTCAACTAGGATGTCCTCCTGTGCACAGATGACAAAGTCACACCAGCTACAACCTGTGAGAAGGATTTGACCTTTCATCTGCCAGTAGTAAGCATGAGATCGCTTCAACATCAGCTCTCCATTCTGTATCTTCAGGTAAGGACATCAGCTCTCCATTCTGTATCTTCAGGTAAGGACATCAGCTCTCCAATCTGTATCTTCAGGTAAGGACATCAGCTCTCCATTCTGTATCGTCAGGTAAGGACCTCAGCTCTCCATTCTGTATCTACAGGTAAGGACATCAGCTCTCCATTCTGTATCTACAGGTAAGGACATCAGCTCTCCATTCTGTATCTACAGGTAAGGACATCAGCTCTCCATTCTGTATCTACAGGTAAGGACATCAGCTCTCCATTCTGTATCGTCAGGTAAGGACATCAGCTCTCCATTCTGTATCTTCAGGTAAGGACATCAGCTCTCCATTCTGTATCTACAGGTAAGGACATCAGCTCTCCATTCTGTATCGTCAGGTAAGGACATCAGCTCTCCATTCTATATCTACAGGTAAGGACATCAGCTCTCCATTCTGTATCTACAGGTAAGGACATCAGCTCTCCATTCTATATCTACAGGTAAGGACATCAGCTCTCCATTCTGTATCTACAGGTAAGGACATCAGCTCTCCATTCTGTATCGTCAGGTAAGGACATCAGCTCTCCATTCTGTATCTACAGGTAAGGACATCAGCTCTCCATTCTGTATCTACAGGTAAGGACATCAGCTCTCCATTCTATATCTACAGGTAAGGACATCAGCTCTCCATTCTGTATCTACAGGTAAGGACATCAGCTCTCCATTCTGTGTCTTCAGGTAAGGACATCAGCTCTCCATTCTGTATCTTCAGGTAAGGACATCAGCTCTCCATTCTGTATCTACAGGTAAGGACATCAGCTCTCCATTCTATATCTACAGGTAAGGACATCATCTCTCCATTCTGTATCTACAGGTAAGGACATCAGCTCTCCATTCTGTATCTACAGGTAAAGACATCAGCTCTTCATGCTTTATCTTCAGGTAAGGACATCAGCTCTCCATTCTGTATCTTCAGGTAAGGACATCAGCTCTTCATGCTTTATCTTCAGGTAAGGACATCAGCTCTCCATTCTGTATCTTCAGGTAAGGACATCAGCTCTCCATTCTGTATCTTCAGGTAGGGACATCAGCTCTCCATTCTGTATCTACAGGTAAGGACATCAGCTCTCCATTCTGTATCTACAGGTAAGGACATCAGCTCTCCATTCTGTATCTTCAGTTAAAGACATCAGCTCTCCATTCTGTATCTTCAGGTAAGGACATCAGCTCTCCATTCTGTATCTTCAGGTAAGGACATCAGCTCTCCATTCTGTATCTTCAGGTAAGGACATCAGCTCTCCATTCTGTATCTACAGGTAAGGACATCAGCTCTCCATTCTGTATCTTCAGGTAAGGACTTCAACTCTCCATTCTGTATCTTCAGGTAAGGACATCAGCTCTCCATTCTGTATCTTCAGGTAAGGACTTCAGCTCTCCATTCTGTATCTTCAGGTAAGGACATCAGCTCTCCATGCTTTATCTTCAGGTAAGGGCATCAGCTCTCCATTCTGTATCTTCAGGTAAGGACATCAGCTCTCCATTCTGTATCTTCAGGTAAGGACATCAGCTCTCCATTCTGTATCTACAGGTAAGGACATCAGCTCTCCATTCTGTATCTTCAGGTAAGGACATCAGCTCTCCATTCTGTATCTTCAGGTAAGGACATCAGCTCTCCATTCTGTATCTGCAGGTAAGGACATCAACTCTCCATGCTTTATCTTCAGGTAAGGGCTAGCCCCCTCTTCATCTCCATGGTCTGCATACCAGATCCCTTGAACATCCACTCAGCTAGGTGGTCAGCTGAGGTCTCTCCCTGGAAATGGCAAACTCTCGGAAACGAGAGGATGTTATTCTCATTTTCCTGAGCTGATGCCATTCCGGGCTGCTGCTCTGCTCCTTTGTAGCAACCTGGACTTTGTGTGACATCTCGTGTTTCTAATGCTTTGACATGGAACTTCTCCTGATGGCTAAGGATGTAAGCACACTGGGAAGCCTGAAGTCTGTAGCCATCTAATGGAAGTATTGGTGGAGAAGGGGCATCTGCAATCTTCACAATTTCACGGGTCTTTGGCTGTGGAAGTTGATAGGACAGCACACTGCCAGCTTGCCCTGGCCCAAAGGCAGACTCAACCAGGGGCACGTCAGCTGACATTTCCATTGTTGTCCCAAGAGGGGCAGTAAGTGGAGAAAAGTTGGCATATGTTTCTGAGATGCGGAGAAGGTCCATGTCAGGCATGTATCCATTGAGCGCTTTGTAGAGAGAACTTCTGCAAAACATTTTAAATCCTTAACATCAGGTTGGAGAGATTACTATGACAAAGACTCATGTAACTTTCCAGAAACAGCAAAAGCCAGAAAGTTCAAATAAAATTGATTAAAATATATAGATTATGTATTTCCCCCCAGTCTTTTCCCCAAACATTTGTCATTACATCGTAAAGATGCTAGGCTTATCATCTGGACACAAAACAAAATCACTAGAAATGTTTTTCTAAAATGTTTCCATTCTAGGAACCTCCAACGTACCTTATTCCATCAGCACACGAGTTAGTAGGTTTACAGAACTCTATCCCATGAACCGGACCTGGCTTCAACACCCTAATTAACAAGGATTTACTGTTACATAGGCTGAATACTTTTCAGGTGCATTTTCTTATGGTTATTGATGGACTCACAAGTGTTCTTGGCTTGTGCCAATGCTGTTCTGTGTCTGTGCAGCTGTGAACTGGTGGTGCAGCAAGAATGTTTAGTTGAGAGTAGTGCGCTGTCTGGTAAAGAAGGGCCACCAGAGGATTGCACACAGCACTTCCTGCAACACAGGAGCAGTGGCTTTGAACCACTATCACCAGTACGGAGTGCTTTAACACCATCTGTGAAGCTACGTGTGATGAAAGACTGAAGTGAGAAACAAGAATGATAAATAACAATAAACATAGTAGTGTCTAATCTTCTTAACTAGGGGCTAATTTAACTATACAGGAATACATTGTGTCTCAGTAACACAATTACCAAACACTGCATCAACAGATCTTAACCAAATATCCTCAATCATTAATATCTATCTATTGTTAAGATTAAACGTAGTCACTGTCTCCAACACATTTTGACCATAATGACAGTGTCCTACAGGAGATGTTTAACAATGTCCCTAGTATCTCAAGTGACGCACCCATCCTAGGGACGGCATGGAAGAGAACCAGTAAGCCAGTGACTCAGCCCCTGTAATAGGGTTAGAGGCAGAGAATCCCAGTGGAGAGAGGGGAACCGGCCAGGCAGAGACAGCAAGGGTGGTTCGTTGCTCCATTCACCTTCACACTCCTGGGCCAGATTACACTCAATCATATGACCCACTGAAGAGATGAGTCTTCAGTAAAGAATTTAAGGTTGAGACCGAGTCTGTGTCTCTCACATGGGTAGGCAGACCATTCCGTAAAAATTGAGCTCTATAAGAGAAAGCCCTTCCTCCAGCTGTTTGCTTAGAAATTCTAGGGACAATTAGGAGGCCTGCGTCTTGTGACCGTAGCGTACGTGTAGGTATGTACAGCAGGACCAAATCGGGAAGATAGGTAGGAGCAAGCCCATGTAATGCTTTGTAGGTTAGCAGTAAAACCTTGAAATCAGCCCTTGCCTTAACAGGAAGCCAGTGTAGGGAGGCTAGCACTGGAGTAATATGATCAAATTGTTTGGTTCTAGTCAGGATTCTAGCAGCCGTATTTAGCACTAACTGAAGTTTATTTAGTACTTTATCCGGGTAGTAGTCGAACCTAGAAGTAACAAAAGCATGGATTAATTTTTCTGCATAATTTCTGGACAGAAAGTTAATGCTTTTTGCAATGTTACGTAGATGGGAAAAAAGCTGTCCTTGAAACAGTCTTGATATGTTCGTCAAAAGAGAGATCAGGGTCCAGAGTAACGCCAAGGTCCTTCACAGTTTTATTTGAGACGACTGTACAACCATCAAGATTAATTGTCAGATTCAACAGAAAATCTCTTTGTTTCTTGGGACCTAGAACAAGCATCTCTGTTTTGTCCAAGTTTAATAACCTCTTATGGCTGCATCCCTTTGTTCTCAATTTCTGCCTGAAGACATATCCTAATCTAACTGCCTGTAGCTCAGCCACAGAGGCAAGGATATGCATAATCTTGGTATCATTTGAATGGAAACATTCTGAAGTTTGTGGAAATGTTAATTGAATTTAGGAGAAAATAACACAGTAGATCTGGTGGAAGAAAAGAGAAAGAAAGAGCATACGTTTTCTGTTTGTACTAGAATAGCACATGTACTAGAATGGCCACACAGTCAGATAGGATGCTGGAGATAATTTTTATGGATAACACAAGAGGGCAACTGTAGGTGTGCAAAGTCTCAGACTGATAACTTCAGGAATGGGTGAGCTACATGACATTTAGCATGAAGTCACCCAGGTGTCCCACACAAGTTGCCCAAATGTATTCAAGTGTCCAAATTGGTGAAATGACCTATACCTATATACAACAGTGCAAATAACTATATACAACATATCAAAAAGCAATTCTAACACACACACACACACACAAAAAAAATGTTTAAAAAAATATTTAAAAAAATATATTTAAAAAAAACAGTACACCCTTTGGAAGTCCTCGACACAATATTTTGCTGCCTGTGCCATGTCCCATAGCAGTCTCTTTCTGATGTAAAGCAGAGGCAAACTGAACAAGTGGTGCAGTTCATGCGACACAGAACACAACGTGTGCCCTCAGTTCCTGTTTGAATCATAACACTCAAAGATTCCTCAAACAAAAAATCTGTCTCACTTTCACTTTTTCACTTTAGATTTAGCTTTTCCTGATTTATTCGCCATAATATCTTCAATTAAATCGTTGAAAATACAACTTTCCGAAATACTGCTGCGCGTAACAAGTGTCACAGCAAGTCCTCTGATAGTCAAGGCGAGAAGGGAGTTCCTTATGCGTGCATTTACAAACAAGGAATGGTGGTCCAACCCAAAACCATTACATACTGGCGTTTACCTCAGCTCATTGGCTATCTACCCAGCTAGATTTCAAGAAGATCAGTGGTCATTGGGCAGAAATACAGTCAATCAATGAAGCTTCGCTAAAATTATTGGTGCGCAAGGTAGTCATTGCTCGTTGTCTTCAAATCAGTTCACTTCGGTCAATACTCCCCGCAAAAAAAAGATGATGTTTGGCTGTGTTGCAAACATCCAAAGGAATGCACTGAAACCAACCATGACTAGATAAACGATTGTTTACGGTGTGTAATTACGTCGAATGCTCCGTAAAAAAATGGATAGAGATGGAATTCATGGCACAAACGGGTTCCAAAATGTTTTGATTTAGGCTATAAAAATGGATTTTATCAAAGAAAACGGCACTTCATTTGATCACTGGGACCCTCAGGAAGAGAAATAAGAGATATCAGAATGTAAGTCATCATTTTTACCTTCAGATGTGAATGTGTAAAAACTGTCATGGCGGAAAATGTTTCTGTTGTTGATTGCTCTTCTCAAACAAAAGCATGGGATTTGTTCTCTGTAATAGCTATTTTAAATGGGAAAACGTAGTTTGATTACCAAGATTCTAATCTTTTGAAGGATGTAAGACACTTGCATTTTCAAGAATGTTTAATGTTACAACGTTGTATTTTTAGTTGTCACTCTGAAATTTCCCCTGATGTTGATCCCTGTACAGGGAGTAGAGGTTAAAAGTAGAACGTTTGCGGCCATCAACTTCCTTATGTCTGAAACACAGGCTTCTAAGCGAGGGCAATTTTGGGGCTTCACCAGGTTTCATTGAAATGTACAGCTATGTGTCATCCACATAGCAGTGAAAGTTAACATTATGTTTTCGAATGACATCCCCAAGAGGTAAAATATATAATGAAAACAATAGTGGTCCTAAAACAGAACCTTGAAAAACATCGAAATTTACAGTTGATTTGTCAGAGGACAAACCATTCACAGAGACAAACTGATATCTTTCCGACAGATAAGATCTAAACCAGGCCAGAACTTGGCCGTGTAGACCAATTTGGGTTTCCAATCTCTCCAAAAGAATGTGGTGATCGATGGTATCAAAAGCAGCACTAAGGTCTAGGAGCACGAGGACAGATGCAGAGCCTCGGTCTGACACCATTAAAAGGTCATTTACCACCTTCACAAGTGCAGTCTCAGTGCTATGATGGGGTCTAAAACCAGACTGAAGCATTTCGAATACATTGTTTGTCTTCAGGATGGCAGTGAGTTGTTGCTCAACAGCCTTTTCAAAAAAATTGAGAGGAATGGAAGATTCGATATAGGACGATAGTTTTTATATTTTCTGGGTCAAGGTTTGGCTTTTTCAAGAGAGGCTTAATTACTGCCACTTTTAGTGAGTTTGGTACACATCCAGTGGATAGAGAGCCATTTATTATGTTCAACATAGGAGGGCCAAGCACAGGAAGCAGCTCTTTCAGTAGTTTAGTTGGAATAGGGTCCAGTATGCAGCTTGAAGGTTTAGAGGCCATGAGTATTTTCATCATCGTGTCAAGAGATATCCTCTCTGCGCACGGAACCCGGTAGCGGGCTGAAATTCGACAACATGCGCTACATAAATAGGCATATTAAACATTCATGAAAATACAAATGTCTCACATGTTTCGAAAGCCTAGAATCTTGCTAATCCAACTGCCTTGTCAGATTTAAAAAAGGATTTACGGCGAAAGAATACGATGCGATTATCTGAGGATAGAGCCCCATAAAAAACAACTATTTCAACCAGCACAGGCGTAACAAATTCACAAACTGCAATAAAATAAATGGATTACATTTACATTTACATTTAAGTCATTTAGCAGACGCTCTTATCCAGAGCGACTTACAAATTGGTGCGTTCACCTTAAGACATCCAGTGGAACAGCCACTTTACAATAGTGCATCTAAATCTTTTAAGGGGGTGAGAAGGATTACTTTATCCTATCCTAGGTATTCCTGAAAGAGGTGGGGTTTCAGGTGTCTCCGGAAGGTGGTGATTGACTCCGCTGTCCTGACGTCGTGAGGGAGTTTGTTCCACCATTGGGGGGCCAGAGCAGCGGACAGTTTTGACTGGGCTGAGCGGGAACTGTACTTCCTCAGTGGTAGGGAGGCGAGCAGGCCAGAGGTGGATGAACGCAGTGCCCTTGTTTGGGTGTAGGGCCTGATCAGAGCCTGGAGGTACTGAGGTGCCGTTCCCCTCACAGCTCCGTAGGCAAGCACCATGGTCTTGTAGCGGATGCGAGCTTCAACTGGAAGCCAGTGGAGAGAGCGGAGGAGCGGGGTGACGTGAGAGAACTTGGGAAGGTTGAACACCAGACGGGCTGCGGCGTTCTGGATGAGTTGTAGGGGTTTAATGGCACAGGCAGGGAGCCCAGCCAACAGCGAGTTGCAGTAATCCAGACGGGAGATGACAAGTGCCTGGATTAGGACCTGCGCTGCTTCCTGTGTGAGGCAGGGTCGTACTCTGCGGATGTTGTAGAGCATGAACCTACAGGAACGGGCCACCACCTTGATGTTAGTTGAGAACGACAGGGTGTTGTCCAGGATCACGCCAAGGTTCTTAGCGCTCTGGGAGGAGGACACAATGGAGTTGTCAACCGTGATGGCGAGATCATGGAACGAGCAGCTCCGTCTTGCCGAGGTTCAGCTTGAGGTGGTGATCCGTCATCCACACTGATATGTCTGCCAGACATGCAGAGATGCGATTTGCCACCTGGTCATCAGAAGGGGGAAAGGAGAAGATTAATTGTGTGTCGTCTGCATAGCAATGATAGGAGAGACCATGTGAGGTTATGACAGAGCCAAGTGACTTGGTGTATAGCGAGAATAGGAGAGGGCCTAGAACAGAGCCCTGGGGGACGCCAGTGGTGAGAGCGCGTGGTGAGGAGACAGATTCTCGCCACGCCACCTGGTAGGAGCGACCTGTCAGGTAGGACGCAATCCAAGCGTGGGCCGCGCCGGAGATGCCCAACTCGGAGAGGGTGGAGAGGAGGATCTGATGGTTCACAGTATCGAAGGCAGCCGATAGGTCTAGAAGGATGAGAGCAGAGGAGAGAGAGTTAGCTTTAGCAGTGCGGAGCGCCTCCGTGATACAGAGAAGAGCAGTCTCAGTTGAATGACTAGCCTTGAAACCTGACTGATTTGGATCAAGAAGGTCATTCTGAGAGAGATAGTGGGAGAGCTGGCCAAGGACGGCACGTTCAAGAGTTTTGGAGAGAAAAGAAAGAAGGGATACTGGTCTGTAGTTGTTGACATCGGAGGGATCGAGTGTAGGTTTTTTCAGAAGGGGTGCAACTCTCGCTCTCTTGAAGACGGAAGGGACGTAGCCAGCGGTCAGGGATGAGTTGATGAGCGAGGTGAGGTAAGGGAGAAGGTCTCCGGAAATGGTCTGGAGAAGAGAGGAGGGGATAGGGTCAAGCGGGCAGGTTGTTGGGCGGCCGGCCGTCACAAGACGCGAGATTTCATCTGGAGAGAGAGGGGAGAAAGAGGTCAGAGCACAGGGTAGGGCAGTGTGAGCAGAACCAGCGGTGTCGTTTGACTTAGCAAACGAGGATCGGATGTCGTCGACCTTCTTTTCAAAATGGTTGACGAAGTCATCTGCAGAGAGGGAGGAGGGGGAGGGGGAGGAGGATTCAGGAGGGAGGAGAAGGTGGCAAAGAGCTTCCTAGGGTTAGAGGCAGATACTTGGAATTTAGAGTGGTAGAAAGTGGCTTTAGCAGCAGAGACAGAAGAGGAAAATGTAGAGAGGAGGGAGTGAAAGGATGCCAGGTCCGCAGGGAGGCGAGATTTCCTCCATTTCCGCTCGGCTGCCCGGAGCCCTGTTCTGTGAGCTCGCAATGAGTCGTCGAGCCACGGAGCGGGAGGGGAGGACCGAGCCGGCCTGGAGGATAGGGGACATAGAGAGTCAAAGGATGCAGAAAGGGAGGAGAGGAGGGTTGAGGAGGCAGAATCAGGAGAAAGGTTGGAGAAGGTTTGAGCAGAGGGAAGAGATGATAGGATGGAAGAGGAGAGAGTAGCGGGGGAGAGAGAGCGAAGGTTGGGACGGCGCGATACCATCCGAGTAGGGGCAGTGTGGGAAGTGTTGGATGAGAGCGAGAGGGAAAAGGATACAAGGTAGTGGTCGGAGACTTGGAGGGGAGTTGCAGTGATGTTAGTGGAAGAACAGCATCTAGTAAAGATGAGGTCGAGCGTATTGCCTGCCTTGTGAGTAGGGGGAAGGTGAGAGGGTGAGGTCAAAAGAGGAGAGGAGTGGAAAGAAGGAGGCAGAGAGGAATGAGTCAAAGGTAGACGTGGGGAGGTTAAAGTCGCCCAGAACTGTGAGAGGTGAGCCGTCCTCAGGAAAGGAGCTTATCAAGGCATCAAGCTCATTGATGAACTCTCCGAGGGAACCTGGAGGGCAATAAATGATAAGGATGTTAAGCTTGAAAGGGCTGGTAACTGTGACAGCATGGAATTCAAAGGAGGCGATAGACAGATGGGTAAGGGGAGAAAGAGAGAATGACCACTTGGGAGAGATGAGGATCCCGGTGCCACCACCCCGCTGACCAGAAGCTCTCGGGGTGTGCGAGAACACGTGGGCGGACGAAGAGAGAGCAGTAGGAGTAGCAGTGTTATCTGTGGTGATCCATGTTTCCGTCAGTGCCAAGAAGTCGAGGGACTGGAGGGAGGCATAGGCTGAGATGAACTCTGCCTTGTTGGCCGCAGATCGGCAGTTCCAGAGGCTACCGGAGACCTGGAACTCCACGTGGGTCGTGCGCGCTGGGACCACCAGATTAGGTGGCCGCGGCCACGCGGTGTGGAGCGTTTGTATGGTCTGTGCAGAGAGGAGAGAACAGGGATAGACAGACACATAGTTGACAGGCTACAGAAGAGGCTACGCTAATGCAAAGGAGATTGGAATGACAAGTGGACTACACGTCTCGAATGTTCAGAAAGTTAAGCTTACGTAGCAAGAATCTTATTGACTAAAATAATTCAAATGATACAGTACTGCTGAAGTAGGCTAGCTGGCAGTGGCTGCGTTGTTGACTTTGTAGGCTAGCTGGCAGTGGCTGCGTTGTTGGCACTACACTAATCAAGTCGTTCCGTTGAGTGTGATAGTTTCAACAGTGCTGCTATTCGGGGGATAGCTGGCTAGCTAGCAGTGTTGATTACGTTACGTTGCGTTAAAAGAACGACAATAGCTGGCTAGCTAACCTAGAAAATCGCTCTAGACTACACAATTATCTTTGATACAAAGACGGCTATGTAGCTAGCTATGTAGCTAGCTACGATCAAACAAATCAAACCGTTGTACTGTAATGAAATGAAATGAAAATGTGATACTACCTGTGGAGCGAATGCGACCGGGTTGTTGAGTGAGGAAGTTCTATTCGGTAGACGTTGGCTAGCTGTTGGCTAGCTAGCAGTGTCTCCTACGTTAAGGACGACAAATAGCTGGCTAGCTAACCTTGGTAAATTAAGATAATCACTCTAAGACTACACACTCTAAACTACACAATTATCTTGGATACGAAGACAGCAAAGACAACTATGTAGCTAGCTAACACTACACTAATCAAGTCGTTCAGTTGAGTGTAATAGTTTTTTACAGTGCTGGTATTCGGAAGACGGTGGACGTTTGCTAGCTGGCTAGCTGCTGGGCAGATAGCAGTGTAGACTACGTTAGGACGACGAAATACAATAATTACGCAATTATCTTTGATACAAAGACGGCTATGTAGCTAGCTAAGAAGAAATTGCTAAGATTAGACAAATCAAACCGTTGTACTGTAATGAAATGTAATGAAAAGTTATACTACCTGCAGACCGAAGCGCTCGGATGCGACCGCTCGCTCGATCTTCCTCTGTTTGCAATCCCAATGCTACATTGTTACACAATGAATGGTTTTTGATTTGATAAAATCCATTTTTATAGCCTAACACGAAACATTTTGTGAATTCTGTCTCATTCCATTTTCGACGACACATTCGAGGTAAATACATACACAGAACGTCACTTTTCCAGTCATGTTTGGTTTCATTGCAGTCAACTGGTTTGTTTGTAACACAACCAAACGTGATGGGTCATTTCGCTGGACGTATTGACTGAAAGAAACCGATTTGAAGACAACAAGTAATGACATCATTGTGCACCAATGATTTGCCCGCTGTTTCGTTGATTGACTGTATTTTAACCCAATGACCACTGATCGTCTTGAAATCTAGCTGGGTAGATAGCCAATGAGCTGAGGTAAACGGCAATATGTAATGTTTATGTTTTGGAAGACCTACCCATGTAGTAAACTCCGGGGTAAAGAGGTCAATTCGCCATTGACGATTCATACCGGAAGGAGCAACGCATGTTGCGCACAGCATTGTTTTGGTAAAGCGCATATTCAGCTGTTTATATATCAATCAGTATGGCAACTAAGTCAGGAAAAGCTAAATCTAAGTCTAGATATACAGATGTACACACCATTTTAGAAGAAATTGATCGAGGACGATTAATTTAGCAATTCCCAAATGGAGGAATATTTTTTGAACGGAGAGGACATCGTTTTGGACTGGTAAATTCTTCTCATGCTAATGCCGTTGTTTGAAATTAATAATACAAAATATTATTTGTGAAATGAAATAGCCTATTTGGCCAAAGTGAAATGGAGACAGTAGATACAGCTGGTCTGTTGTAATATAATAAAGACAGTAGATTTAGCTGGTCTGTCATAATATAATAGAGACAGTAGATCTAGCTGAAATGTCATAATATAAATGAGACAGTAGATCTAGCAGGTCTATAATAATATATTCAACCTTATGTTCCCTGTACTCTATATATATCTGTTTATTATACTTGTTGATAGAGGGCTCATATGTGAAACTATTCTAACTGAACATTTTCTTTCACAGTGACACTGACTCCGAATGCGAGCCCCCAGTGCCAAGGTGTCCATCCCCCACTGAAGCTGGTTCATCCAGCTCCTGCCACAAGTGGTGTTCATCTGCCCAAATTTATTTCTGCAGGCATGGGTGTGCTATGGCACCTGGCATCAGCAGCATAATATTGTGAAGAGGACTGAGGGTCTTTCAAATATGTGTTATTTTGTAAATGTGTATATATTTTTTCATGTTTTTTTCTCCAATTTTGGGGGGGGGGGGGTGTTAAAATACCATTTTGGTATTTTATATATAGTTATTCCATTCAAAATGTATAACTTCACCAATTTGGCCACTTGGGTACATTTGGGCTACTTGTGTGGGACACCTGGCTGACTTCATGATAAATGTCATGTAAGCACACTCATTTTGGAAGTTATCATTCTGAAACTTTGCACAAGTACTGGTGCCCTCTTGTGTTTTTCACTGAAATTGTCCCCATCATCCTATCTGAATGTTTGTTTTATCTTGTTCATTTTAAAGATGATGATACAACAATAAAAATAAAAAACGTATGTTTTTTTTCATTGTTTTATCTAAACCAGATCTATTGTGTTATATATTCTCCTACATTCAATTCACATTTACACAAACGTCAGAGTGTTTTCTTTCAAATGATACCAAGAATATGCATATCCTGGTTCTGTGCCTGAGCTCCAGTTAGATTTGGGTATGTCTTCAGGCGGAAATTGAAAAAAGTAGGGGGGGAAGCTCTAAGAGGATTTTGTACTAAAACACTTGAGTTACTCTCTTGATCCTAGGTCCTGGCAGAATTGTGCAGACTCAGGACAACTGAGCTTTGGAGGAATACGCAGATTTAAAGAGGAGTCCGTAATTTGCTTTCTAATGATCATGATCTTTTCCTCAAAGAAGTTCATGAATTTATTACTGCTGAAGTGAAAGCCATCCTCTCTTGGGGAATGCTGCTTTTTAGTTAGCTTTGTGACAGTATCAAAAATACATGTCGGATTGTTCTTATTTTCCTCAATTAAGTTGGAAAAATAGGATGATCGAGCAGCAGTGAGGGCTCTTCAATACTGCACGGTACTGTCTTTCCAAGCTTGTCGGAAGACTTCCAGTTTGGTGTGGCGCCATTTCCGTTCCAATTTTCTGGACGCTTGCTTCAGAGCTGGGGTATTTTCTGTTTACTAGGGAGCTAGTTTCTTATGAGAAATGTTTTTAGTTTTTAGGGGTGCAACTGCATCTAGGGTATTGCGCAAGGTTAAATTGAGTTCCTCAGTTAGGTGGTTAACTGATTGTTGTCCTCTGACGTACTTGGGTAGGCAGAGAGAGTCTGGAAGGGCATCAAGGAATCTTTGGGTTGTCTGAGAATTTATAGCACGACTTTTGATGCTCCTTGGTTGGGGTCTGAGCAGATTATTTGTTGCGATTGCAAACGTAATAAAATGATGGTGTATGTAAGGTGTATGTAAACTTACAACTTCAACTGTATCTTTAAAGGTATTGACTCAAGCAACAACTTTATTGTTCAAGCAAATATGATGTAACCAGTACTGGAGGGGCAGAGCAAGCAGGTGGGCTTCCTCCATATTTGGGAATCTTTTTTATTTGACCTTTAATTAACTAGGCAAGTCAGTTAAGAACAAATTCTTATTTACAATGACGGCCTACCCCAGCCAAACACTAACCCGGATGACACTGGGTTAATTGTGTACCACCCTATGGGACTCCCAATCATGTCCGGTTGTGATACAGCCTGGAATCGAACCAGGGTCTGTAGTGATACCTCTAGCACTGAAATGCAGTGCCTTAGACCTATGCGCCACTCAGGAACCCAAGACGCACTGAGGGTGGAGTTTCGGAGTCCCCGGCTGGGCCAGGGTGAACCCAAAGATGGTGGATAAATGAAGATAGTTCATTCACGCCATTTACCATTGTATACTTAAGGTGGTGGCTCTCCCATAGACACCAATGTGATAGCAGCTGGGTCTGGTCTACTTAGTCCATTGACTTTAAATTAAAGAGAAAAAAATTATGGAGAGGAATGTTTCACTTCCTCTGCTGTCTCTGGTGAAGCTCTTGATTCACCTGGCTAGATGTGATGTGGTAGGGTCCAGCTGACCAAGAGGTTATGCAATGGGGTCCAGTTGAGGCTACTATGAAGGAGATGGAAGATTACCTGGCACCTAGGGTGGAAATGAGGGGTGGGGAAAACGAGGGGGGTGTATATGTGAGTAGAGTGCTGTCAATATAAGGTCAAGTCAAATGTGAGTGTGGGTGTGTGTCTCTGCCGGCCTGCCTGACTGTCAGTCAGTCGCTACTCAAAGCATAGTCTACCTCGGTCAGTAGAGCGTTGCATGGCAATGAACTTGGCTCCTACTTCGACTGGCAGACTTTTCCTGGCCTCAGCTATGGTCAGCAGACTGCACTGAGGGGTGAAGGACAGTAAGGGGAACTGATAGGTACTCACCTCTCCTGCAATAGAAGTGTTGAAGGCAG
This sequence comes from Oncorhynchus nerka, assembly GCF_034236695.1. NCBI lineage: Eukaryota > Metazoa > Chordata > Actinopteri > Salmoniformes > Salmonidae > Oncorhynchus > Oncorhynchus nerka. The sequence continues at coordinate 76,463,597 of NC_088419.1, forward strand.
AATAAAGCATCTTTAATGGTGATTGAATGTGAGATAAATCCTAGCCAATAGTTGAGAAGAGCTTCTGTTGCTAGGCTAATCCCAGATCTGTATGTCCACTCACCCTCATCTACTAATCATAGAACAGGGGGTCAATCTGAAGTTATAGAAAGGATGAGGGAGAGAGATAATTCACCATGAGATTTAGGATCAGGTCCACTCTGTCCAGTTAATAGTATTCATGATGATTTTACCTTTTTCGAAAATTCTAAGTCTGGATTGTTATCTTAGGTCAAAGTGGACCCTGTACATTAACCAAATATAAATGAATACTGTAAATCCATATGTACAGTGCATTCAGACCTGTTGCCTTTTTCCAAATGTTGTTACTTTACAGCCTTATTCTAAAATGGATTAAATTGGGTTTTTTCCTCATCAATCTACACACAATACCCCATAATGACAACGCAAAAAGAGGTTTTCAGACATTTTAGCAAATTTCTTAAAAATAAAACAATTAAATATCACATTTACATATGTATTCATACCCTTTACTCGCGGCACAGCTATTTTCAGGTCTCTCCAGAGATGTTTGATCGGTTCCAAGTCCGGGCTCTGGCTGGGCCGCTCAAGGAGATTCAGAGACTTGTTCCAAAGCCCCTCCTGCATTGTCTTGGCTGTGTGCTTACGGTCGTTTTCCTGTTGGAAGGTGTTGGAAGGTGAGCCTCATTCTGAGGTGCTGAACGCTCTGGAGTAGGTTTCCATTAAGGATCTCTCAGTACTTTGCTCCGTTCATCTTTCCCTCGATCCTGACTAGTCTCCCAGTCCCTGCTGCTGAAAAACATCCCCACAGCATGATGCTGCCACCACCATGCTTCACCATAGGGATGTTGCCAGGTTTCCTCCAGACGTGACACTTGACATTCAGGCCAAAGAGTTCAATCTTCGTTTCATCAGACCAGAGAATATTGTTTTTTCATGGTCTGAGAGTCCTTTAGGTGCCTTTTGGGTAAACTCCAAGCGGGCCACTCTACCATAAAGGCCTGATTGGTGAAGTGTTGCAGAGATGGTTGTCCTTCTGGAAGGTTCAACCATCTCCACAGAGGAACTCCGGAGCTCTGACAGAGTGACCATCGCGTTCTTGGTCACCTCCCTGACCCTTTTCCCCGATTGCTCAGTTTGGCCGGGCGGCCAGCTCTAGGAAGAGTCTTGGTGGTTCCAAACTTCTTCCATTTAAGAACAATGGAGGCCACTTTGTTCTTGGGGAACTTCAATGCTGCAAAAAAATGTGGGTAACCTTCCCCAGATCTATACCTCGGCACAATCATGTCTCGGAGCTCTACAGACAATTCCTTCAACCTCATGGCTTGGTTTTTGCTCTGACATGCACGGTCAACTGTAGGACCTTATATAGACAGGTGTGTGCCTTTCCAAATCATGTCCAATCAATTGAATTTACCATAGATAGACTCCAATGAAGTTGTAGAAAAATCTCATGGATGATTAATAAAATAAACAGGATATACCTGAGCTAAATTTCGAGTCTTATAGCAAAGGGTCTGAATACTTATGTAAATAAGGTATTTCTGTTTTATTATTTTATACATTTGCAAAAAATTCTACCAACCTGTTTTCACTTTGTCATTATGGGGTATTGTGTGTAGATTGATGAGGAAATGTAATACATTTTAGAATAAGGCTGTAACGTAACAAAATGTGGGAAAAGGGAAGGGGTCTGAATACTTTTCGAATGAACTGTATGTCCTCTGATTCGTATGATATTGTACAAGTCCTATTTCATTGATAGTGTAACCTATATATCATACCAAATGGAGAGAACAAATGTACGTATCAAATCCTACGAATTGCCCTGACACCATGTTGCGGTGTTTGGTAAGCAGGAAGGTCTTCATATAGGCCTAGGTTAAGTATGTTACAGGTATCAAATACATTTTTATTTGTCACATGCAATGAATACAACAGGTGTAGACTTTACTGTGAAATGCTTACTTACAAACCCTTATGGTATCTTATGGGTAGGAATTTCTTTACAGAAATGTTTGGTGTATATATGTCTTGGTGTAGCTCTTTTGGTATTGTTGTGTAAATTTGGACTGTTTTGGTATTGGGGGCTTGATGCAACTGTTTTGCCATTATTAAAAACCTACCTGTTCCTCCAAGGTCCAATAGAGTTGTACTGTACCGTATGCGTCCCTACCGTCTATGGCCTGCTCTATACATAACGGGGCCATGACTCATATTCACAGAAATCCTGCAACAATCGATGGCTGTCACATTTGTTTTAATGTGCGTCGCTTTTCCCCTGTGGAATGCTTACCGGAATATTAATCCGCATTATTTATTCATGACGTATTTGGTGGGCCCTTCATCAAGGTGACTTATGTTACAGAATATTTCACTTTAATTCTAATGCTGTTTTTATGGTTACAGAGTTGGACGCTGTCATATTGACTGAAGTAATCAGGTTTAGGGTCCCAAGAACAGAGACCCATGGATTACACCCCAAATGGCACCCAATTCCCTATATGTTGCACTACTTTTGACCAGGGCCAATAGCCCCATAGCATATACCTATGGGGTGTTGGACCAGGTGGACAGGGAGACAGTAGGAACTCAGATAACTAAGTGACTGCATCCCAAATGGTACCATATTCCCTACATAGTGCATTACTTTTGACCAGTGGGTTCTGGTCAAAAGTAGTGTGTTATATGGGTAATAGGGTGCCATTTGGGACACTACCAACGTAACACAGCAGGTTCTTTACTGTCATGCAGTGGAAGAGATTTGAATGCTTTGTGTGTTCCTCATCCTGATGTTGACACCAGAACTTATTTGTGATCTATAACACTATTTCCTCCTTTGCTGTTATTTTTGTTTATACTGAAAGTATTGCTTTTATTTAAAGTTTTCTATGTGTGTGTGCTTTTCTGTAGACACAGGGCTTTATGCAGCACTGCGTTTCAGTTTGATGTGTTTTGTCAGACAATGTTTTAAGGACACTGGAGCCATTGAACTTCCTCTTTGGAAACAGAGAAACTTGAATCAAGTGTTGCTGTTTCCTGAACTGAGAAGAGAAGGATGTTGGCAGACTAGAGAGAGAGAGAAAATGTTAAGACTAAAGTAGAAAAGCAGGTGGGGGGAAGAGAAAGGGGACAGAAATACAGCTATGCAGCGAGAGACAGACCAATATTGCAAAAGGAAATATCTAGTAAGCTCACACACACACATCTTATATGAACTGAACACCGTCCTGGTTGTTTATGTATGTTCATGTTGCATTTTACCAAAGGAAACTCATAAAACTGGTACATAACTGTAACAAAATGTGATCACAGGTAAAAGCAGGAAATCCATTTGTAAAAAGTCTATACTTTACCCCAGGATACCCATTACAGGCGGTAACTATAGAAACAAGGTAGCTTTATCCAGCTCCGCGGGGAACTTAGTGAAACAAGGTTGCCATGTTCACATCCGGGGAATTTAGCTAATAATGTCAGCCTTTTTGCAAAACACCTTGTTACTGCATTTCCCTTTTTGTGTGTGTGTGTTGCACTCAGTAGCATATATGAATCACATGATTATGAAAACATAAATGTTTGAAAGTGTGTATTCTTATTATAAATGTATGTAGTTCTGTCCTCGTGATGTACTTGTCTATTAATGTTTTGTTTTATGTTTTGTGTGGACCCCCAATAAGACTAACTTCTGCTTTAGCACTAGCTAATAAAATACTAAATACACAAAGACAGTCCATTCAAAGACTCTTTCTTTGTGTCTGGTCAGTGCTTCAGGCTCACATCGTATTCCTTCTTTGGGTGCCAAAATATAGAAAGAGATTGTGATGAAAGAATAAAGGGGTAGAGAAGAACAACAAAAGACTGAGCCCTAAAGAAAGAAATGAGTCTGGGTGTCAGTGCCACAATGTGTCCCACTGTTTGATTCTCAGACGAAACAGAACAGAAAGAATACTATGACCAGCCATCCGTTCTTTCTGTGTTTGTATGTGTTTGACAGATGAAACATGTTGAATTAAAGCAGGACAGTCCGGCTCTACGGCTGATTCAGTTGACTGACACTCAGAGATCCAGACTTGTTAAAGCAGACAGAGGTCTGGCCAAAGACCATAGTGCTACAGAGCCTCTCTCTGTCAGCTCTCAGCTCTGATCGGATGGGATAGAACTCCGAAGAACTTGACTGGACCAATCCAGACCACCTCTCACCCTCTCTAGATACGGTTGGTTTGTATTTTGGCTTCTTGGCTTAGAGCTTTGGGTACCTTACAGTAGGTTGCTTTCAGTTCCGCAGTGCAGTACTTTCTACAGTTTAATTTAATTTCCATTTCACTCCTTTATCTGTAATATTTTTCTAACGCTGACAAAGTTTTATCATCTCTCTGTCTTTCTCTCTCTCTATTCCATACTTTCTCTCTTTCTCTTGTTCACGTTCTCCCTGTTTCTCACGTTATTGCTCTCTCTGTTGCTCACTTTCTCTCTCTCTCTCTCTCTCTCTGTAATATTACAAATGTTTATTCTGTCTTCCATTGGAGAAATAGGTTTTTGCACCACATGTCCCTGTCACCTCTGTCGCTAAGCAGTGGCTCATCCCCTCGGCCAATGTTAACATGGTTTTGACAGGTATTTTTCCTGGGAGAAGACAGGGCCCTGAATCTCTGTGATAACTTAGCTGTGGGCAGCTTGACCATGTGACCTGGCATGAAAATCCACTGGCGTGGAGTGTTCTATAACACTGGTGGTGTGTGGGTGGAATGGATGCCCTCAGAGCTCTGAGGCTGAACTCGTTAAACCTCTTTCATCTCCTCAACTCACATCTGACAAAATCAACTCAGCTCCCATCCAGCATTGTCTTCTCAAATGTATATCGACTGGAAAGAAACTCAACTCTCAACTGACACAACCAACTGTTAACATACATCACAGTCTTCTCAACTCTCAGCTGACGAAAACAACTCGGCTCCCATCCAGCATGGTCTCTCTCATCAACTGAGAAACTCAACTCTCAACAGACAAAAAACAGCTGTTAACAAACATTTCACCAACGAACATCAACTGGCCTAAACATAGGCTACACTATAAGACTTGCCTAAAGAATTGATCAACATTCCTAAACCTACAGTATATCTGGGAATGTCTGTAATAGATGGTCACAGTAACTTTCTCTGATGACAAACAACACTGATGGAGTTAGTGATCCTCTCTGATTTTGACCTTATGTTGCATCTCTGTTTGTCACTTATTCGAGGAAACCATTATGTTGCATCTGTTTAGCAGACAAACTTACGGCAAACATTTTGAGCTGATGTGACCAATAATGGCCCAATTTTGCCTTTAGTTGAGTTGAAGCTATTTTCCTGGAAACAGATTGTGAGTACGTTTGATCAGACAAATGGGCTCCTGAGTGGTGCAGCGGTCTAAGGCACTGCATCTCAGTGCTTGAGGCATCACTACACCCTGGTTTGAATCAAGGCTGTATCACAACCAGACGTGTTTTGGAGTCCCATAGGGCGGCGCACAATTGTCCCAGCGTCGTCCGGGTTTGGCCGTGTAGGCCGTCATTGTAAATAAGAATTTGTTCTTAACTGACTTTCCTAGTTAAATAAAATGTAAAAAATAAAAAGACAAGTATCAATCGGATGGATTTCAGTTTGCCCAGGATCATGACTCATAAATCGTAAGTCAGTTCATGAGTAGGAGTTGATTCTGTGAGTTGATTTCCAGAGAACTCCCTGTAAATTGGAGAATCAACGAGTTGATTATGTATTAAAGGGGAATCAGTGAGTTGATTTCCATATGATTCCCTGTAAAATTGGGAATCTGTGAGTTGATTCCCAGATTATTCATTTTTTTGATGACTCCCTGTATAATAGTGTAAGCTCTGGTGGAGCCTTCAATGCCTCACAGAGGCCTGTACCATGGGGTCTGTTACGGGAGCACCATATTTCTATTATCCCCCAGTCATAATGCAATCATCTCTGCTGTAATAGGGAATATTGCCTTGCACAACTCACTCATAACTCATTTGCAGAATGAATTGCAATATTAGGCACTACGCGTCCCCAGCGGCGAGTGCAGCTCTTGAGAAATAACCCATTTCATTAAGTTCACTTGTTTACATCCCATTCCATCTGAGACACCATTGTTATGCAAGAGAAGGAGGCAGCCACAAAGACAGGCATGCAGAGTCTTTCACAGTACAGGGCTCGGCTCAGGAACTCTACAAACATGGGCGAGAAAGATATCTGTATAGAATATGGCCTTAGTCACTAAAATAAAGTTGATTATCCTTATGTTTGTCCTAGAGTCACTGCTCAGGAACTGTACAGGCCTGGGTGAGAGAGAGCTATACAGTGCCCCTCGGAAAGTATTCAGTCACGATGACTTTTTCCACATTTTGTTACAATACAGCCTTATTCTAAAATGGATTATATAAAAAAATATATATTTTTTAAATTCAGCAATCTACACACACTAACCTATAATGAGAAAGTGAAAACAGGTTTTTAGAAATGTTGGCAAATTTATTAAAAATAAAAAACAGAAATACCTTATTTACATAAGAATTCAGACCCTTTGCTATGAGACTCGAAAATGAGCTCAGGCGCATCCTGTTTCCATTGATCATCCTTGAGATGTTTCTACAACTTGAGTCCACCTGTGGTAAATTCAGTTGATTGGACATCATTTGGAAAAGTACACACCTGTCTATATAAGGTTCCACAGTTGACAGTGCATGTCAGAGCAAAACCCAAGCCATGAGGTTGAAGGAATTATCTGTAGAGCTAGAGCTGGCCGCCCTGCCAAACTGAGCAAAAAAGCGGGGGAGGAGGGCCTTGGTCAGGGAGGTGACTCGGGGAGGTCACTATGACAGAGCTCTAGAGTTCCTTAATGGAGATGTGAAAAACTTCCAGAAGGACAACCATCTCTGCAGCACTTTACAAATTTAAGCCTTTATGGTAGATTGGCTAGACGGAAGCCACTCTTCAGTAAAAGGCACATGACAGCCCACTAGGAGTTTGCCAAAAGGCACCTCAAGACTCTCAGACCATGAGAAACAATATTCTCTGGTCTGATGAAACCAAGATGGAATTCTTTGCCCTGGATGTTAAGCATCACATCTGGAGGAAACCTGTCACCATCCCTTCGGTGAAGCATGGTGGTGGTAGCATCAGGCTGTGGGAATGTTTTTCAGTGGAAGAGACTGGGAGACTAGTCAGGATCGAGGCAAAGAGGAACAGAACAAAGTACACAGAGATTCTTGATGAAAACCTACTCCAGAGTGCTCAGGACCTCAGACTGGGGGCGAAGGTTCACCTAACAAGACAACGACCCTAAGCACACAGCCAAGACAACACAGGAGTCGCTATGGGACAAGTCTCTGAATGTTCTTGAGTGGGCTAGCAAGAGCCCAGACTTGAACAAGACCGAACATCTACCTGACAGAACTTGAGAGGATTTGCAAAGAAAAATGGGAGAAACTCCCCAAATGCAGGTGTGCCAAGCTTGTAGCGTCATACCCAAGAAGACTCGATGCTGTAAGCACTGCCAAAGGTGCTTCACCAAAGTACCGAGTAAAGGGTCTGAATACTTATGTAAATCTGATATTTCAGTTTTACATAATTGATGCGTAGATTGTTGAGGGAAAAAAACTATATATGACATTTTAGGCTGTAATGTAACAACATGTGGAAAAAGGTGTATATGTGTGTATATGTGTTGAAGTCGGAAGTTTACATACACTTACGTTAGAGTCTAGAGGTCGACCGATTAATCAGAATGGCCGATTAATTAGGGCTGACTTCAAGTTTTCATAACAATCGGAAATCGGTATTTTTGGACACAGGAAGGAGACGCGTTCTGTCTCCTAGAGATGAATGTACTTTGGTCCGAACAGTGCAAATCAATCCCAAAACAACAGCAAAGGACCTTGTGAAGATGCTGGAGGAAACACATACAAAATGATCTATATCCACAGTAATACGAGTCCTATATTAACATAACCCGAAAGGCCGCCCAGCAAGGAAGAAGCCACTGCTCCAAAACCGCCATAGAAATGCCAGACTACGGTTTGCAACTGCACATGGGGACAAAGATCGTACTTTTGGAGAAATGTCCTCTGGTCTGATGAAACAAAAATAGAAATGTTTGGCCATAATGACCATTATTATCTTTGGAGAAAAAAGGGGGAGGCTTGCAAGCCGAAGAACACCAACCCAACCATGAAGCACAGGGGTGGCAGCATCATGTTGTGGGGGTGATTTGCTGCAGGAGGGACTGGTGCACATCACAAAATAGATGGCATCATGAGGTGGAAAATGATGTGGATATATTGAAGCAACATCTCAAGACATCAGTGATAGCTTGATCCAAATGGGTCTTCCAAATGGACAATGACCCCAAGCATACTAACAAAGTTGTGGCAAAATGTCTTAAGGACAACAAAGTCAAGGTATTGGAGTGGCCATCACAAAGCCCTGACCTCAATCCAATATAAAATGTGTGGGCAGAACTGAAAAAGCGTGTGAGAGCTAGGAGGCATTCAAACCTGACTCAGTTAAACCAGCTCTGTCAAGAGGAATGGGCCAAAATTCACCCAACTTATTGTGGGAAGCTTGTGGAAGGCTACCCGAATCGTTTGACCCAAGATAAATAATTTAAAGGCAATGCTAACAAATACTAATTGAGTGTATGTAAACTTCTGACCCACTGGGAATGTGATGATAGAAATAAAAGCTGAAATAAATCATTCTCTCTACTATTATTCTGACATTTCACATTCTTAAAATAAAGTGGAGATCCTAATTGACCTAAGACAGGGAATTTTTTGGCTAAGGTGTATGTACATTTCTGACTTCAACTGTGTATATATCTACATAAAATCAGCCAAAGAAAAAAGTTCTGTCAACTGTGTTTATTTTCATCAAACTTAACATGTGTAAATATTTGTATGAACATAACAAGATTCAACAACTGAGACAAACTGAAGTTCCTCAGACATGTGACTAACAGAAATGGAATAATGTGTCCCTGAACAAAGGGGGGGTCAACAGTCAGTATCTGGTGTAGCCACCAGCTGCATTAAGTAGTGCAGTGCATCTCCTCCTCATGGACTGCACTAGATTTTACAGTTCCTGTTGTGAGATGTTACCCCACTCTTCCACCAAGGCACCTGCAAGTTCTCTGACATTTCTGGGGGGAATGGCCCTAGGTCCCAGACGTGCTCAATGGGATTGAGATCTGGGCTCTTCACTGGCCATGGCAGAACACTGGCCTTCCTGTCTTGCAGGAAATCACGAACAGAACGAGCAGTATGGCTGGTGGCATTGTCATGCTGGAGGGTCATGTCAGGATGAGCCTGCAGGAAGGGTACCACATGAGGGAGAAGGATGTCTTCCCTGTAATGCACAGCGTTGAGATTACCTGCAATGACAATAATCTCAGTACGATGATGCTGTGACACACCGCCCCAGACCATGACGGACCCTCCACCTCCAAATCGATCCCGCTCCAGAGTACAGGCCTCGGTGTAATGCTCATTCCCTCGACAATAAACGCAAATCCGACCATAACCTCTGGTGAGACAAAACCACGACTTGTCAGTGAAGAGCACTTTTTGCCAGTCCTGTCTGGTCCAGCGACGTTGTTGCCGGTGAAGTCTGGTGAGGACCTGCCTTACAACAGGCCTACAAGCCCTCAGTCCTGCCTCTCTCAGCCTATTGCGGACAGCCTGAGCACTGATGGAGAGATTGTGCAGTTGTTGTTGCAATCCTGTACCTGTCCCGCAGGTGTGATGTTCAGATGTACCGATCCTGTGCAGATGTTGTTACATGTGGTCTGCCACTGCGAGGATGATCAGTTGTCTGTCCTGTCTCCCTGTAGCGCTGTCTTAGGCATCTCACAGTTTGGACATTGCAATTTATTGCCCTGGCCACATCTGCAGTCCCCATGCCTCCTTGCAGCATGTCTAAGGCACGTCCACGCAGATGAGCAGGGACCCTGGGCATCTTTTTTTTGTGTATTTTTTTAGAGACAGTAGAAAGGCCTCTTTAGTGTCCTTAGTTTTCATAACTGTGACCTTAATTACCTACCATCTGTAAGCTGTTCTTGTCTTAACGACAGTTCCACAGGTGCATGTTCATTAATTGTATATATCTATATATATACAGCATGTTTATACGTTGCTTACAGTAAGATACCTTTGATTATCCTTTTTATTTTTGTGTTAGTAAGGAAATAGATCAGAAACCCTACAAAGTAGGCTGTATTTGCGTTATAAAGTGTCTTTGATGACAGGGTTTTCTAATGCATTTTAATGTAAACAAACACACACACAGAAAATACACCTTGCATTCTCTCCTGAGAATGAAAATGTCACACACTGCCAAACACGTTCTAATACTTTCATAATGATTCTAAAACCTGTATATATCTTTATTCTCCCGTCCCTGCAACTCATGTGAAACCAAACAGCCCATTCCAGGTTTTGAAAAGACAAATGCCCTTTACTATGATAGGAAAGCCTGTCTCCATTTTGAAAGGGGACCCTTGACAACTGGTCCAAATGGTAGCTGATGTACCCTGGAGTAAAGTCCCACCAGTTGTTGACTTTAGTGAGAAACCCACTTTGCCTCACAACTCTCCTCTGACAACCAGGCCTGGAACACATACAGTAAACTTTCCTATTGACTGATGGAGGATCAACACAGTGAGAGGCTTCAGATAAGTTGGTCCGATAGAGCTCGTCTCAGTCATAGAGAGATTGCTCATGTGTGTTGCTTGTTCCAATTGAACACTGTCAGAAAGAACAGCAGGGCAGACTGAGAGGTACAGAAAAGTAAAAGAGTGAAAGGTTTCGCTGTTGAGTCTGTTGTGGAGGTCTCTCTCTTTCTCTCACTCTTGCTCTCCCTTGCACTCATGCACTCTTTCACACTTGATCAACAGTGACACAGAGTCAGAGATGCTGTGCAGAGCGCACTGCAAGGTACCAGTCTACAAAGCTATCAGTGACACAGAGTCAGAGATATGAAAAGCGTCTGGTACTGCAAAGGTATAGTTCCTTTATGCCATATGGCTGTATCTATGGCCTCAAATGAGTCAAACACGTGGGGGGTTATACACTAAGGAAGTTAGGAATTAAATGGTGGCACAATATGTCTCAAGAAGACGATAATCCTAATAAGGACCCTGATGTGCCACATGCTGTATGGAACTACAGTACATATGTGTACTGATGCAGTGTATGCACTACGTACCTCATGTCAACCCATGCCCACATACACATCTATTCCCTCTGTCAGATCTTTCTAAAGCTGCGTCCTCTTGGACGAGTTCCATATAAGGAGGTATTTCATTCTGTCTGACCTGAAAGTGCTCAGAAGAGGACACAGTGTCATCTAGTGGTGATACTGGGTCCTACACTCACGACAGGAAAAAAAAGAAAAAACATTTTATTTGTCACATGCTTAGTAAAAAAAAGGTGTAGGCTAACAGTGAAATGCTTACTTTGAAATAGTATAAACTGTTGAAAGATAATAACACAAGGAATAAAAAGAAAAATAATAACACAATGAGTAATGATAACTTGACTATATACACTGTTTACCAGCACCAAGTCGATGTGCAAGTCGATGTGCAAGGTAATTGAGGTAGATACTGTATGTACATATAAGTAGGGATAAAGTGACCTGGCAACGGGATAGATGGTAAACAGTAGCAGCAGCGTATGTGATGAGTCAAAAGAAATTAGTGCCCGTGGAGGAAAAAAGTACCCAATTGTCATACTTGAGTAAAAGTTAAGAAAACATAATAGGAAATGTCTTAAGTAAAAGTGAAAGTCCCCCCCACCCCCCCACCCCCCCGCCCCCACACTCCAACTCACTGAACTCAACTCACTTCGTGAGTCTGCCAGATCAGAGGCAGTAGGTATGACCAGGGATGTTCTCTTGAATGTAGTGAAGTAAGAGTATAAGTTGTCAAAAATATAAATAGAAAAGTAAAGTACAGATACCCCCCAAAAAACGACTTAAGTAGTACTTTAAAGTATTTTTACTTATGTACTTTACACCACTGATTAGTGTGAAAAGGGTCAATGCAGACATTCTCTGTAGCTATTCGTTAACTATTTAACTAACTATTTACCAGTCTTATAGCTTGGGGGTAGATGCTGAGCGGGGAAGATATCTGCATTTTCCACCAGTTGCAAACACGCAGTTACAATGAGATGTAACCCTTTCTTGTAGTCAAATGACATCGTGGCCTCATGGGTGGAATGCTATTAATATTTTTCATAATTTCATAATTAATCAACACAACAACTAAAATGTATGCAGAAAACTTTAGTTGTATTTCAGTCTTCTGTGATGTAGATAAAGTGTTGTATTGGAATGCAAACTTGAAATGTAATACATTTCAACATGGTACAGGTAGATGTCTTCATCTTTTTTAAGCCTATAACGCTGTGTGTGAGGTGCATACTTTTGTTTCAAAGTAGTTTAGTTGGGGGAATTGGAACAGATTTTTGCTCACACCACCTAAAAATCCCAATTGAATCCTGAGTACCTAATAAATGTGTCTGTGACCATCTCTAGTAATTCTGTTAGAAGTAATGCTATCAGTGATCTTACATTTTGTACAAACACATGTTCAGTAGTGTTGATTCAACAAAGCGGCACACATTAGAACAGCCCACAGGCATATTGTCCACATGTACATGTGAAAGGAATAAATAATGGAGGCCAATGGAGAAATAAGATGAGAAGTAGAGCCTAGTCCCCCAACAAGTCAGGCTCCACACGACAACGGAGAGCATCACAAGTTTTGATAACTTTATGATTAATGATTATTCCCCCCTCCTTCCCTTTCTAGGCATTTAAAGACACATTTCTTTGATGAGCCCACACAACACAAACACACACAGTCTGCTTTGCTAGTGCACCGAGTCCCTTAATCCAACTCATTACCTAGATGCTCCATCGAGGGATAATGGTGATTGAATTAAGATTGTGCTGTATTGTATTAAGTGGAAAGCACAAAATACAATTCCAGCATTTCAGTCAATCTTATCTGCTATGCAGAACACAGACAGCTACATAGTTATCTCCTCCCTGTACACAGACAACACACACACACACACGCACACAAAGTCACACACACACACAAACACGCACACAAAGTCACACACACACACAGCCGCATGGCGTGATTATCTCCTCCCAGTACATAGTCAGGGGAGGCGCTGTGTTGTGGCGTCTGTGAGGCTCCTCTTCTCTTCGAGAGAGAGAGGACAGAGAGGGAGAGATGGGGAGAGGGAGAGAGAGCGAGAGAAAGAGAGACAGCGACTGTAGAGAGAGCTCTGACTCACTCTGATAAGAACTGGAGCCATGGCGGAATATAGGGAGTTAAGGGGGAGGAGGGGGACGAAAATTAAATTCATGATCACCATGGTTCACTTAGGGTTACGATAGCATCCTGCTGAGGATGGCAGTTAGCTAACTGCCTGCATACTGAACGAACCACCTCTCCACCCTCAGCAACACACACACACACACACACACACACACACACACACACACACTGCATCTACCCCAGCCTATTCATCTTGTCAATTTAAATCCTGTGTGTAACCGTTTAACAACATACAACTCTATAGTGATGTATGGATCTAATATACAGTATACAGGTGGACTATAACTCTACAGTTATGTATGTATCTAATATACAGTATACAGGTGGACAAAAATTCTACAGTGATGGTATGGATCTAACATACAGTATACAGGTGGACTGTAGCTTGTGGCGTACAGCAGGTCAGCCACCAGGGGGAGACTCGTCGAGGCCTGGTTACAGACGGAGTATACATCATGAGGCAATGGCTCCATCTGCTGGACGTGCCAGGTCTCGACGGGCTCTCCGGCCAAGACTAATTGGGGCTGATTGGGAGTTGGTGCGTAATCAAGGGCTGATTGCTCAACAGCTGTACAAGTCCCATAAAGCTGCCAGAAGAACAGCACACAGGGGAGAGAGTGGGGGAAGAAAGGACTCCCATATAGTTGGGGAGAGTTGCAGAGGTAACAGGAGTGAGTTCAGCTTTTGATCCCCACAGGATACAGCCAGACCCGGAGACAAGAAGACGATATCGCAGAGAGGGTCTCATGGGGGAGACCTATTATTTTAGTTTGAACTATTATTTTAGTAAACACCTTTGAAACTGAGTTCATCCTACTCTGTCCGTGTCTGATCTGTGTAAACGTTTTGACCCAACCCCCTGGTACGCGACAAGTGGTGGAGAATGCGGGCATTCTGATAACGTGGTCAGATCAGGGTTGACGTTTACACAGCATCAGCATGGACGAGATGATCGCTCAGTTCGTCCGGGCCCAACAATGACATCAGGCGGTTCAGGAACGAACGCTGGAGGAACAGCGACTACAAAACATCCGCCTCGTTGAGGACATCAGGAAGCTGCAAGGAGGAGCGTCTCCTGAATTACATCCCAATTAGTTTTTAATCAAGCTAACGGAAGACGATGACATCGAAACATACCTCTGTACGTTTGAACGGACAGCGATACGGGAAGGATGGCCAAGGCCGAAGTGGGCAAGTCTGCTGGCCCCGTTCCTCTCTGGGAATGCCCAAAAGGCGTATTGAGACCTGAATGACGAACAGGCAGCTAACTACGACGGACTCAAACGGGAGATACTCAGCCGCTACGGGTACAGCCTGGCCCATCGGGCTCAACTGTTCAACGACTGGAGGTTCGTACCCGACACATCCCCCCGAGCCCAGATGAGCAACCTACTGCGCGTCACCAGGGCATGGCTCCTAACCAACGTATCCACCCTCTCCATCCTCGATAAAGTGGTCCTGGATCGCTACCCCTGACATGAAGAGGGCAGTGAGTCTATGTGTGCCCCAGACCTTGGAGCGCCTCCTGGAAGCAGTGGAGACGCATCAGAACACTCAGGCCCTGCTGAATGGGAGCCGGGCTGTGTCGGCGACCCGTTCGAGGAGACAGAAGGACAGACCCACCGCTGTGTACCCCAAACCGACAGTCGGCAGGGTGAAGGGACCGCAAACCCATGGAGAGACGGCTGGGATAGGGCCGAACCGCCACCGACGACCTCAGTTAGATTGCGACCAAAGGAGGTGTTTTGAGTGTGGCGCCCGGGGGCACATTGCCTGGAATTGCCCGGCTCGAGAGGAGTCGATGCCATCAGCAAGCCCCGGAAGCGAGGTGGATCACGCCGTGAACTATGTCACCTCCTGTTGGGCGCACCGCGAATCAACTGCACCCATGGTCCTGGTGAAGGTTGACGGACACGACACGGAAGCTCTATTAGACTCCGGAAGTATGGTTACGCTCGTAACCACGAGCCTGCTGAACCAGGAGACCGAACGGGGTAGGGAGATGTCCATTTCCTGTGTTCACGGCGACACAAAGCGGTATCCAACCGTACGGACCAACATCGTGACACCACAAGGGAGCTGCAGTACCTGGGTGCAGTACCAGAGTTGCCGGTACCTCTCCTAGTGGGATGGGATTGTCCGCTGTTCAAGGCCCCATGGGGTCACGAGCTGAAGAAAAAGATATGAGCCGGCCGAAGAAAAGAGCGGGGACGAGCCATTGCCTGTGCAACCCGGAAGCAACCGGTTGACCAACCTGTATCTACGGGTCCGGAGTCGGAGTCAGAGGGGGCGCCGGAACCTGTTGGGGGTGCACCTGGGAATGGAGAAGACTCGAGAACGGATCGCCGCCCGGTTCCACTGGCCCGGGATGAGGAGGGCCGTGGATGACTACTGTCGCAGCTGCCCGGAGTGTCAACTCCCTGCCCCAAAAGCACACTGCCGAAACCCACTGGTCCCCCTACCGATTATCGGGGTGCCCTTTGAACGCATCGCCATGGATATAGTTGGACCCCTGGTAAAAAACAGCACGAGGACACCAGTACATCCTTGCGATAGTAGATTATGCCACCCGGTATCCCGAGGACATTCCCCTATGGCCAGCGTTATCCAAGGGAACCGCCCGGGAGCTGTTCCACCTCTTTAGCCGGTTAGGCATCCCGAATGAGATCCTGACAGACCAAGGTACTGAGTTTATGTCCCGCCTAATGAAATAGTTGTGTGCTCTCCTGCAGATCAAACGGATCCGGACCTCCGTCTTTCACCCGCAGATGGATGGGCTCGTTGCTCAAACAAATGCTGCGGACGGTCATCAAGCAGGACGGGAAGAACTGGGATCAGCTACTACCCCACCTAATGTGGTAAGTTCCTGACAACATGGCACGGGCCGTACGAGGTGAACGAGAAGCTGGGACCTGTCAATTAATGCGTACGGGGACGGTTGCAGAGTTGGGGACGGTTGCAGAGGTAACAGGAGTGGGTTCAGTTTTTGATCCCCACAGGATACAGCAAGACCCGGAGCCAAGAAGACGACATCCCGGAGAGGGTCTCATGGGGAGACCTATTCTTTTCTTTTGAACTATAATTTTAATAAACACCTTTGAAACTGAGCTAATCTTACTCTGTCCCTGTCTGATCTGTGTAAACGTTTTGACCCAACCCCCTGGTCTGCCACAAGCTCTACAGTGATGTGTGGATCTAAAATACAGTTTACAGGTGGACTATAACTCTATAGTGATGTGGATCTAGTATACAGTATATAGGTTGATTATAACTCTACAGTAATGTATGGATCGAATATTCAGTACGCAGGTGGACTATAACTCTACAGTGATGGTATGGATCTAAAATACAGTATACAAGTGGACTATAACTCTACAGTTATGTATGTATCTAGTATACAAGTGGACTATAACTCTACAGTTATGTATGTATCTAGTATACAGGTGGACTATAACTCTACAGTGATGGTATGGATATAGTATACAAGTGGACTATAACTCTACAGTGATGGTATGGATATAGTATACAGGTGGACTATAACTCTACAGGGATGGTATGGATCTAGTATACAGGTGGACTATAACTCTACAGGGATGGTATGGATATAGTATACAAGTGGACTATAACTCTACAGGGATGGTATGGATCTAGTATACAAGTGGACTATAACTCTACAGTGATGGTATGGATATAGTATACAGGTGGACTATAACTCTACAGGGATGGTATGGATCTAGTATACAGGTGGACTATAACTCTACAGGGATGGTATGGATATAGTATACAGGTGGACTATAACTCTACAGGGATGGTATGGATATAGTATACAAGTGGACTATAACTCTACAGTGATGGTATGGATATAGTATACAGGTGGACTATAACTCTACAGGGATGGTATGGATCTAGTATACAGGTGGACTATAACTCTACAGGGATGGTATGGATATAGTATATAAGTGGACTATAACTCTACAGAGATGGTATGGATCTAGTATACAAGTGGACTATAACTCTACAGTGATGGTATGGATCTAGTATACAAGTGGACTATAACTCTACAGTGATGGTATGGATCTAGTATATAAGTGGACTATAACTCTACAGGGATGGTATGGATATAGTATACAAGTGGACTATAACTCTACAGTGATGGTATGGATATAGTATACAAGTGGACTATAACTCTACAGTGATGGTATGGATATAGTATACAGGTGGACTATAACTCTACAGGGATGGTATGGATCTAGTATACAAGTGGACTATAACTCTACAGGGATGGTATGGATATAGTATACAGGTGGACTATAACTCTACAGGGATGGTATGGATCTAGTATACAAGTGGACTATAACTCTACAGGGATGGTATGGATCTAGTATACAGGTGGACTATAACTCTACAGGGATGGTATGGATCTAGTATACAAGTGGACTATAACTCTACAGTGATGGTATGGATATAGTATACAGGTGGACTATAACTCTACAGGGATGGTATGGATCTAGTATACAGGTGGACTATAACTCTACAGTGATGGTATGGATATAGTATATAAGTGGACTATAACTCTACAGTGATTTATGGATCTAATATACAGTATACAGGTGGACTATAACTCTACAGTGATGGTATGGATATAGTATATACGTGGACTATAACTCTACAGTGATGGTATGGATATAGTATATAAGTGGACTATAACTCTACAGGGATGGTATGGATATAGTATATAAGTGGACTATAACTCTACAGTGATTTATGGATCTAATATACAGTATACAGGTGGACTATAACTCTACAGTGATGTGGATCTAGTATACAGTATACAGGTGGACTTTAAATCTGTGGATCTAGCATACAGTATATAGGTAGACTATAACTCTACAGTAATGTATGGATCTAATATTCAGTACGCAGGTGGAATATAACTCTACAGTGATGGTATGGATCCATCATACAGTATACAGGTGGACTATAACTCTACAGTGATGGTATGGATCCATCATACAGTATACAGGTGGACTATAACTCTACAGTGATGGTATGGATCCATCATACAGTATACAGGTGGACTATAACTCTACAGTGATGGTATGGATCCATCATACAGTATACAGGTGGACTTTAAATCTACATTTATGTATGTATCTAATATACAGTATACAGGTGGACTATAACTCTACAATGATGGTATGGAGCTCAAATACAGTTTACAGGTGGACTATAACTCTACAGTAATGTATGGCTTTAACATACAGTATACAGGTGGACTATAACTCAACAGTGATGTATAGATCTGATATAAAGTATACAAGTGTGCTATAACTCTATAGTGATGGTATGGATCTAACATACAGTATACAGGTGGACTATAACTCTCCAGTGATGGTATGGATGTAATAATATACAAACTGAATCATGTCACTCTTTTATCCTGTCATACTGAGTCAGTCAACCCATTCCACAGACACACACACACACACATGCACACGCAAACACAGCCGCATGCACGCACACACAAAATCACACACACCGCCCTGAACCCTCCCAACCCACCCCTCCCTAACCCCCAACATAGCCCTCCTCTGACACCTCATCAGCATATGGAATAATTGCACATGGAAGCAGAATCTCCCTGCCCCCCAAGTCTTCAGCGGTGTCTCAAATGTCTGCCTATTCCATTTATAGTGCACTACTTTTGACCACAGGGCTCTGGTCAGAAGTAGTGTGCCATATATGGAATATAGTGCCATTTGGGACATACCCGTCTTCTCTAGTCCCTGAGATAATTCATACAGCCTGTGTGTGACATTCTACAACAGCAGGAGGGAGTAGCATGGAGGAGGCAGGTGATGCCTATTCTATGACTGGGTTATAAACGAGCCAACAATCAATAACAACCCCAGTAACACTGACAGTAAGGGGAGCAACACCAGGCCAAGTCACCCCTATATCAAATCCAACACCCTCAACTCAGCCCAACTGCCCTGTTCCGCTAGACCTGAATTCCACTAGATCTTTCCCACTAGACCTGAATTCCACTAGATCTGAATCCTGTTGTTTGGCAGCCCAGATAGGCTCAGTCCAGTCCAGCCTAACCCAGCCCAAACCAGTCCAGTCCAGCCCAACCAAACTTAATCCAGCCCAGAAGGCTGACACTCCGAGGCTTTTTATAGATCAGTGGTGCCGGAAGAGAGCAACACTATCTGATTATTGATGCAACAATAACCACTGGACAGAAGCCCCTGCCCAGCCCCTCTAAATACACCTCTGCTGTTTTCAACCAAGATCTCAGGGATCACTGCCTCATTGCCTGCATCTGTAATGGGTCAGCGGTCAAACGACATCCACTCATCACTGTCAAACGCTCCCTGAAACACTTCAGCGAGCAGGCCTTTCTAATCGACCTGGCCGGGGTATCCTGGAAGGATATTGATCTCATTCCGTCAGTTTTTTTTATTTTTATGCCTTCCTCATCATCTTAAATAAGCATGCCCCATTCAAAAAATGTAGAACCAGGAACAGATATAGCCCTTTGTTCTCTCCAGACCTGACTGCCCTTAAACAACACAAAAACATCCTATGGCGTTCTGCATTAGCATCGAACAGCCCCCGTGATATGCAACTTTTCAGGGAAGCTAGAAACCGATATACACAGGCAGTTATTTTATATTTGCTTCCTGCAACACAAACTCAAAAAAGTTCTGTGACACTAAAGTCCATGGAGAATAAGAACACCTCCTCCTAACTGCCCACTGCACGGAAGATAGGAAACACTGTCACCACCGATAAATCCACTATAATTGAGAATTTCAATAAGCATTTTTCTACGGCTGGCCATGCTTTGCACCTGACTCCCCCTACCCCAGTCAACAGCACTGCACCCCCCACAGCAACTCGCCCAAGCCTTCCCCATTTCTCCTTCCTCTTTCTCATCCAGTCAGCTGATGTTCTGAAAGAGCTGCAAAATCTGGACCCCTACAAATCAGTCGGGACAATCTGGACCCTTTCTTTCTAAAATGATCTGCCGAAATTGTTGCCACCCATATTACTAGCCTGTTCAACCTCTCTTTCATGTTGTCTGAGATTCCCAAAGATTGGAAAGCAGCTGCAGTCATCCCCCTTTTCAAAGGGGTGGACACTCTTGACCCAAACTGCTACAGACCTATATCTATCCTACCTTGCCTTTCTAAGGTCTTCGAAAGCCAAGTCAACAAACAGATTACAGACCATTTCGAATCCCACCATACCTTCTCCGCTATGCAATCTGGTTTCAGAGCTGGTCATGAGTGCACCTCAGCCATGCTAAAGGTCCTAAACGATATCTTAACCACCATCGATAAGAAACAATACTGTGCAGCCGTATTCATTGACCTGGCCAAGGCTTTCGACTCTATCAATCACAACATCCTCATCGGCAAACTCGACAGCTTTGGTTTCTCAAATGATTGCCCTGCCTGGTTCACCAACTACTCCTCTGATAGAGTTCAGTGTGTCAAATCAGAGGGTGTGTTGTCTGGGCCTCTAGCAGTCTCTATGGGGATGCCGCAGGGTTCAATTCTTGGACCGACTCTCTTCTCTGTATACATCAATGATGTCGCTCTTGCTGCTGGTGATTCTCTGATCCACCTCTACGCAGACGACACCATTCTGTATACTTCTGGCCCTCTTTGGACACTGTGTTAACAACCCTCCAGGCGAGCTTCAATGCCATACAACTCTCCTTCTGTGGCCTCCAATTGCTCTTGAATACAAGTAAAACTAAATGCATGCTCTTCAACCGATCTCTACCTGCACCTGCCCAACATCACTACTCTGGACGGCTCTGACTTAGAATATGTGGACAACTACAAATACCTAGGTGTCTGGTTAGACTGTAAACTCTCCTTCCAGACTCACATCAAACATCTCCAATCCGAAGATAAATCTAGAATTGGCTTCCTTATTTCGCAACAAAGCATCCTTCACTCATGCTGCCAAACATACCCTTGTAAAACTGACCATCCTACCAATCCTAGACTTAGGTGATGTCATTTACAAAATAGCCTCCAATACCCTACTCAATAAATTGGATGCAGTCTATCACAGTGCCATCCGTTTTATCACCAAAGCCCCATATATTACCCACCACTGCGACTTGTACGCTCTCGTTGGCTGGCCCTCGCTTCATACTCGTCGCCAAACCCACTGGCTCCAGGTCATCTACAGGAACCTGCTAGGTAAAGTCCCCCCTTATCTCAGCTCGCTGGTCACCATAGCAGCACCCACCTGTAGCACGTGCTCCAGCAGGTATATATATCTCTCTGGTCAACCCCAAAACCAATTCTCCCTTTGGCTGCCTCTCCTTCCAGTTCTCTGCTGCCAATGACTGGAACGAACTACAAAAATGTCTGAAACTGGAAACATTTATCTCCCTCACTAGCTTTAAGCACCAGTTGTCAGAGCAGCTCACAGATTACTGCACCTGTACATAGCCCATCTATAATTTAGACCAAACAACTACCTCTTTCCCTACTGTATTTATTTATTTTGCTCCTTTGCACCCCATTATTTCTATCTCTACTTTGCACATTCTTCCACTGCAAATCAACCATTCCAGTGTTTTACTTGCTATATTGTATTTACTTCGCCACCATGGCCTTTTTGCCTTTACCCCCCTTATCTCACCTCATTTGCTCACATTGTATATAGACTTATTTTTCTACTGTATTATTGACTACATGTTTGTTTTACTCCATGTGTAACTCTGTGTTGTTGTATGTGTCGAACTGCTTTGCTTTAAATGACAACTTGTTCTCAACTTGCCTACCTGGTAAATAAAGGTGAAATAAAAAATACCCTTGTCAACCATCCTTTCTCCTCTGTACTGATGTAGACCCAGTCCTGGCCTTGTCAACCATCCTTTCTCCTCTGTACTGATGTAGACCCAGCCCTGGCCTTGTCAACCATCCTTTCTCCTCTGTACTGATGTAGACCCAGCCCTGGCCTTGTCAACCATCCTTTCTCCTCTGTACTGATGTAGACCCAGCCCTGGCCTTGTCAACCATCCTTTCTCCTCTCTACTGATGTAGACCCAGCCCTGGCCTTGTCAACCATCCTTTCTCCTCTGTACTGATGTAGACCCAGCCCTGGCCTTGTCAACCATCCTTTCTCCTCTGTAGTGATGTAGATCCAGCCCTGCCCTTGTCAACCATCCTTTCTCCTCTGTACTGATGTAGACCCAGCCCTGGCCTTGTCAACCATCCTTTCTCCTCTGTACTGATGTAGACCCAGCCCTGGCCTTGTCAACCATCCTTTCTCCTCTCTACTGATGTAGACCCAGCCCTGGCCTTGTCAACCATCCTTTCTCCTCTGTACTGATGTAGACCCAGCCCTGCCCTTGTCAACCATCCTTTCTCCTCTGTACTGATGTAGACCCAGCCCTGGCCTTGTCAACCATCCTTTCTCCTCTGTACTGATGTAGACCCAGCCCTGGCCTTGTCAACCATCCTTTCTCCTCTGTACTGATGTAGACCCAGCCCTGGCCTTGTCAACCATCCTTTCTCCTCTCTACTGATGTAGACCCAGCCCTGGCCTTGTCAACCATCCTTTCTCCTCTGTACTGATGTAGACCCAGCCCTGGCCTTGTCAACCATCCTTTCTCCTCTGTACTGATGTAGACCCAGCCCTGCCCTTGTCAACCATCCTTTCTCCTCTGTACTGATGTAGACCCAGCCCTGGCCTTGTCAACCATCCTTTCTCCTCTGTACTGATGTAGACCCAGCCCTGGCCTTGTCAACCATCCTTTCTCCTCTGTACTGATGTAGACCCAGCCCTGGCCTTGTCAACCATCCTTTCTCCTCTGTACTGATGTAGACCCAGCCCTGGCCTTGTCAACCATCCTTTCTCCTCTGTACTGATGTAGACCCAGCCCTGGCCTTGTCAACCATCCTTTCTCCTCTGTACTGATGTAGACCCAGCCCTGCCCTTGCCAACCATCCTTTCTCCTCTGTACTGATGTAGACCCAGCCCTGGCCTTGCCAACCATCCTTTCTCCTCTGTACTGATGTAGACCCAGCCCTGCCCTTGCCAACCATCCTTTCTCCTCTGTACTGATGTAGACCCAGCCCTGGCCTTGTCAACCATCCTTTCTCCTCTGTACTGATGTAGACCCAGCCCTGGCCTTGTCAACCATCCTTTCTTCTCTGTACTGATGTAGACCCAGCCCTGGCCTTGTCAACCATCCTTTCTCCTCTGTACTGATGTAGACCCAGCCCTGGCCTTGTCAACCATCCTTTCTCCTCTGTACTGGTGTAGACCCAGCCCTGGCCTTGCCAACCATCCTTTCTCCTCTGTACTGATGTAGACCCAGCCCTGGCCTTGTCAACCATCCTTTCTCCTCTGTACTGATGTAGACCCAGCCCTGGCCTTGTCAACCATCCTTTCTCCTCTGTACTGATGTAGACCCAGCCCTGCCCTTGTCAACCATCCTTTCTCCTCTGTACTGATGTAGACCCAGCCCTGGCCTTGTCAACCATCCTTTCTCCTCTGTACTGATGTAGACCCAGCCCTGGCCTTGTCAACCATCCTTTCTCCTCTGTACTGATGTAGACCCAGCCCTGGCCTTGTCAACCATCCTTTCTCCTCTGTACTGATGTAGACCCAGCCCTGGCCTTGTCAACCATCCTTTCTCCTCTGTGCTGATGTAGACCCAGCCCTGGCCTTGCCAACCATCCTTTCTCCTCTGTGCTGATGTAGACCCAGCCCTGGCCTTATCAACCATCCTTTCTCCTCTGTACTGGTGTAGACCCAGCCCTGGCCTTGCCAACCATCCTTTCTCCTCTGTACTGATGTAGACCCAGCCCTGGCCTTGTCAACCATCCTTTCTCCTCTGTACTGATGTAGACCCAGCCCTGGCCTTGTCAACCATCCTTTCTCCTCTGTACTGATGTAGACCCAGCCCTGCCCTTGTCAACCATCCTTTCTCCTCTGTACTGATGTAGACCCAGCCCTGCCCTTGTCAACCATCCTTTCTCCTCTGTACTGATGTAGACCCAGCCCTGGCCTTGTCAACCATCCTTTCTCCTCTGTACTGATGTAGACCCAGCCCTGGCCTTGTCAACCATCCTTTCTCCTCTGTACTGATGTAGACCCAGCCCTGGCCTTGTCAACCATCCTTTCTCCTCTGTACTGATGTAGACCCAGCCCTGGCCTTGTCAACCATCCTTTCTCCTCTGTACTGATGTAGACCCAGCCCTGGCCTTGTCAACCATCCTTTCTCCTCTGTACTGATGTAGACCCAGCCCTGGCCTTGTCAACCATCCTTTCTCCTCTGTACTGATGTAGACCCAGCCCTGCCCTTGTCAACCATCCTTTCTCCTCTGTACTGATGTAGACCCAGCCCTGGCCTTGTCAACCATCCTTTCTCCTCTGTACTGATGTAGACCCAGCCCTGGCCTTGCCAACCATCCTTTCTCCTCTGTACTGATGTAGACCCAGCCCTGGCCTTGCCAACCATCCTTTCTCCTCTGTACTGATGTAGACCCAGCCCTGGCCTTGTCAACCATCCTTTCTCCTCTGTACTGATGTAGACCCAGCCCTGGCCTTGCCAACCATCCTTTCTCCTCTGTACTGATGTAGACCCAGCCCTGGCCTTGCCAACCATCCTTTCTCCTCTGTACTGATGTAGACCCAGCCCTGGCCTTGTCAACCATCCTTTCTCCTCTGTACTGATGTAGACCCAGCCCTGGCCTTGTCAACCATCCTTTCTCCTCTGTACTGATGTAGACCCAGCCCTGGCCTTGTCAACCATCCTTTCTCCTCTGTACTGATGTAGACCCAGCCCTGGCCTTGTCAACCATCCTTTCTCCTCTGTACTGATGTAGACCCAGCCCTGGCCTTGTCAACCATCCTTTCTCCTCTGTACTGATGTAGACCCAGCCCTGGCCTTGTCAACCATCCTTTCTCCTCTGTACTGATGTAGACCCAGCCCTGGCCTTGTCAACCATCCTTTCTCCTCTGTACTGATGTAGACCCAGCCCTGGCCTTGTCAACCATCCTTTCTCCTCTGTACTGATGTAGACCCAGCCCTGGCCTTGTCAACCATCCTTTCTCCTCTGTACTGATGTAGACCCAGCCCTGGCCTTGTCAACCATCCTTTCTCCTCTGTACTGATGTAGACCCAGCCCTGCCCTTGTCAACCATCCTTTCTCCTCTGTACTGATGTAGACCCAGCCCTGGCCTTGTCAACCATCCTTTCTCCTCTGTACTGATGTAGACCCAGCCCTGGCCTTGCCAACCATCCTTTCTCCTCTGTACTGATGTAGACCCAGCCCTGGCCTTGCCAACCATCCTTTCTCCTCTGTACTGATGTAGACCCAGCCCTGGCCTTGTCAACCATCCTTTCTCCTCTGTACTGATGTAGACCCAGCCCTGGCCTTGCCAACCATCCTTTCTCCTCTGTACTGATGTAGACCCAGCCCTGGCCTTGCCAACCATCCTTTCTCCTCTGTACTGATGTAGACCCAGCCCTGGCCTTGTCAACCATCCTTTCTCCTCTGTACTGATGTAGACCCAGCCCTGGCCTTGTCAACCATCCTTTCTCCTCTGTACTGATGTAGACCCAGCCCTGGCCTTGTCAACCATCCTTTCTCCTCTGTACTGATGTAGACCCAGCCCTGGCCTTGTCAACCATCCTTTCTCCTCTGTACTGATGTAGACCCAGCCCTGGCCTTGTCAACCATCCTTTCTCCTCTGTACTGATGTAGACCCAGCCCTGGCCTTGTCAACCATCCTTTCTCCTCTGTACTGATGTAGACCCAGCCCTGGCCTTGCCAACCACACACACACACACACACACACAGAAGAATATCCACAACGTGTTATATTTTACAGCAAAGGCTGCCGCACAAGCAAACTCCTTTTTCGCCGACTCATTTGCGTGTGTGTGATAGGCTTTGGTACAACGGCTGGCTGGCAGCTCCGTGAGGAAACTCGTTTAAACCTGTCTGAATGCTCTCATACCTTCCACAAAAAGTTTTACTCAACAAAAATACATGTAACGCATGCACGCAAGCAAGCACGCACATACACACATTCCCCCTCTGCACTATAGAGGAGACTGCCTGTATCAGGGCCTGTATCTCGCCCCTGGCCACTGCCTACTTGAAACCCAAAATGAGTGCTCAGGGCCAGTGTTACAGTCTCAGGCAAGATGCTCCAGTGAATTTAGAGAGGCGTTTGAGCTCTTCAAAATTTCCTAATTGCACCCACTGGGAATGATCTGAAATAATCCTTGAAGGCTTTTTGGTTTCATGACTTTGCAGCGAGTGAAGAACAGTTTTGTGAGCAGTTTATGTTAATTTTCCTACATAATACATAATGGTGGTTATGTGGAAGTGTCTTTAAATGCATATTTTTAACATTAAAGAATTTCTGTATGGCTACACTATGTCTGTGTTCCTTATTGTGCCTTGTGTTTGTATACATATCACGAGTTTTGTAATAGCTTTCTTCCTCCACTCGGTTCCCCAGTGGCAGAGCAGCTGAATGAATAACGGGTGGCTATGAAGGAATGACTCCCTAATCCCTAATGCTGCTGACTCACATCAGCTGGTACCTGATGAACAACTCTCCCTCTGACTAACTGTTCAGCCTGCTATCTCCCTCTTGAGTCAACATCTATTTCTCTCGATCTCTGCATCTCTCTCTCTCACTCACTCACACACACACACACACACACACACACACATTCCCCCCTCTACACTATAGAGGAGAAGTCTACTGCCTGTATCCTGCCCCTGGCCACTGCCTACTCGGACCCAAAATGAGTGCTCAGGGCCAGTGTTAGCCAAGAAGCTCTGGTTAATTTAGAGAGGTGTTTGAGCTCTTAAAAACGTCCTAATTGCACCCACTGGGAATGACCTGAAATAATCCTTGAAGGCTTTCTTCTTTCATGATTTTGCAGCGTGCTATCTCTCTCGCACACACACAAGTTCAAAATGAGAGAGAGCATGAGCAGAATAACATCAACATGCCTATGAAAGCTATCATGCTTTTGGGTGGTTTATTAAGCATATTTTAAGTGTGCATTTGGTTTGTTTGCGGTAAGAAATATCTACCCCCTCTACTGTCATTAACATATTTTCAAAGGCAGCATTTGCATAACGGTAGTGATCTGTCCCACTGGGCACAGACATCTATTCCAAGTTGGTTCAACATCATTTCATTGAAATGACATAGACAACCATGTTGATTCAACCAGTGTGTACCCAGTGGGTTGGGTCATTAACATGTAAGCATGTCTTACTGTGACAGTCCAACATGACAGTACTGAGTTTCAGCCTGATAGGAACAGTCACATTTGCTCTGAGATTTGCTCGTTGCCGGTCTGCCTCCATCTACTCTGCTATCTAATAGTAATTCATGTTTATCTGGTAAGTGAAACACTTAGAACACAAATTAACATTTCAACAACTCATGACACCATTACCACATTGTTTACTGCTAAACTAAATAATCAGCCACAAAAAGCACAACTTACAAAAAAGTATATATATAAAAAAGTATATATATAAAAAATATTTATTTTAAAACAATATATTTTATATGTTGTCAAAATTGGCTTGCTTCCAATTACTGGTAGCTGAATTAATCAACACAATATTTTTTATGGAAAAATCTAATCTTAAAATGTTCAACATTATCCATGAATGTCAGATAGCACCTCCTGTATTAACAGGTTATCACTCCCATCTCCACAATATCCCAAATTCTCCATCCCAGAGGAACTAAGACACACACAAGTGTTTCGCTTCTAATAATTTGTTTCCGCCACTCCCAAAAATATAATTGAAAGATTTTTCAACAAAAAAACCCAGTTGGTAAAATATTTTCAGTGTAATCTTAACTAAAACTAGATATGAAGTATGTAGAAAAGATAATGGAGCTATAAACAGTACCAGTCAAAAGTTTGGACACACCTACTCATTCAAGGGTTTTTCTTTATTTTTTACTATGTTCTACATTGTAGAATAATAGTGAAGACAGTGAAAGTAATAGTAGTAGTAGTAGTAACCTGTAACGTATATTTAAACATTTTGATTCTTCAAGGTAGCCACCCTTTGCCTTGATGACAGCTTTGCACACTATTGGCATTCTCTCAACCAGTTTCATGAGGTAGTCACCTGGAATGCATCTCAATTAACAGATGTGCCTTGTTAAAAGTTCATTTGTGGAATTTCTTTCCTTTTTTAATCCGTTTGAGCCAATCAGTTGTGTTGTGACAAGGTAGGGGTGGTATACAGAAGATGGGATGGACTTGGTATTTTACCAAATAGGGCAATGTCAAGAACAGATCAAATAATCAAAAAGAAATGACAGTCCGTCTTTACTTTAAGACATGAAGGTCAGTCAATGCGGAACATTTCAAGAACTTTGAAAGTTTCTTCAAGTTCAGTCGCAAAAACCATGAAGCGCTATGCTGAAACTGGCTCTCATGAGGACCGCCACAGGGAAGGAAGACCCAGATTTACCTTTGCTGCAGAGGATAAGTTCAGAGTTACCAGCCTCAGAAATTGCAGCCCAAATAAATGTTTAACAGAGTTCAAGTAACAGACTGTTCAGAGGAAACAGCGTGAATCAGGCCTTCATGGTCGAATTGCTGCAAAGAAACCACAACTAAAGGACACCAATAAGAAGTGACTTGCTTTGGCCAAGAAACACGAGCAATGGACATTATACCGGTGGAAATCTGTCCTTTGGTCTGATGAGGCCAAATTTGAGATTATTGGTTCCAACCGCCGTGTCTTTGTGAGACGCAGTGTAGGTGAACAGTTGATCTCCGCATGTGTGGTTCCCACCGTGAAGCATGGACGGGGAGGTGTGATGGTGTGGGGGTGCTTTGCTGGTGACACAGTCTCTTTTTATTTTACCCCCTTTTTCTCCCCAATTTCATAGTATCCAATTATTAGTTACTATCTTGTCTCATCGCTACAACCCCCGTACGGGCTCAGGAGAGACAAAGGTCGAAAGTCATGCGTCCTCCGAAACCCAACCAAGCCGCACTACTTCTTAACACATCCAACCCGGAAGCCAGCCGCACCAATGTGTCGGAGGAAACACCGTGCACCTGGCGACCTTGGTTAGCGCGCACTGCGCCCGGCCTGCCACAGGAGTCGCTGGTGCGTGATGAGACAAGGATATCCCTACCGGCCAAACCCTCCCTAACCCGGACGACGCTAGGCCATTTATGCGTCGCCCCGCGGCCTGGGCGCAAACCCAGAGTCTCTGGTGGCACCGCTAGCGCTGTGATGCAGTGCCCTAGACCACTGTGCCACCTGGGAGGCCCGCTGGTCACATTGTCAGTGAGTTATTTAGAATTCAAGGCACACTTAACCAGCATGGCTACCACAGCATTCTGCAGCAATACGCTATCCCATTTGGTTTGCGCATAGAGGGACTATCATTTGTTTTTCAACAGGACAATGACCCAAAATAATTTCAAATATTAAAAGTACAATTTGTATAACACTTTTTTGGTTAACACATGACTCCATGTGTTATTTCATAGTAATGTCTTCACTATTATTCGACAATATAAAACATAGTCAAAATAAAGAAAAACCCTTGAATGAATAGGTGTGTCCAAACGTTTGACTGGTACTTTACTTTTAAATAAGATCTTTGAGAACTAAAAATCACCAAAATAAAAACTAGACATTCAGGAAACATCTCAAATTCCAAAGATGTCATGGCCCCCCCATTATTTTAAAAATGTTTGAGTCACACAGATAGCAGAAAAGGACGGCATAAACCATGGCAAAATGTGTAGAATTGCAAGAAATTAGCTTTAAAACAGCTAAATGTTTTCTCTGCACCCAACAGGAGGGTTTTACATGCCCACAACCCCGCCTGTTGGTTCCAGTCTATGTCTTGTGTCTTTTACTATTTTTAGGGCCGTCCTCCGACACCTGGATGGCAGGGAACTCGGCCCGTGATGTACTGGACCATACGCACTACCCTCTGTAGCGTCTTGCGGTCAGATGCCAAGCAGAAGCCATACTAAGCGGTGATGCAGACAGTCAAGATGCTCTCAATCGTACAGCGGTAAACTTTTTCAGGATCTCAGTCCATACCGAATCTTTTCAGCCTCCTAAGGAGGAAGAGGTGTTGTCGTGCCTTCTTCACAACTGTGTTGGTGTGTGTGGGCCATGATAATTTCTTAATGATGTGGACACGGAGGAACTTGAAGCTCTCAACCCGCTGTGTTAGAAAGAGCAATCACCGTTCTTTACCGTTTTATTTTCTCTATTTCTTCAGCTGGCAGGACACACTTCTCCCCCTCTATTACCTCTTTCAAAATACCTTTGGGTTTAATTTAAGAGAAACAAACATTCAAGAAGCAGACCGTTTTAATGTATACAGTACAATAGAAAAATACTCTGCATTAACATCTTCAAGCACAAATGTACAAAACAAAGCTCTTCTCTTTCTGCTTAAATTTTCTATTTATTTTCTCATTAGAAAAAGACAAGATAGTGTGAGCCCTTGACAAACGGCAGCAATTATGAAGCATTATCTCGTCTCCTACAGAAACCAATTGACTCAGAGATTATGTTACACATTCAGCAATGACAACTCCAGAAATATGATCTCTATCTGATCTCTATCACACAAACACACTGATCCTGGCCAGTGTTGTATTACAGTAAAAACAGGGACATACACCCCCTGGTGTCAAAGCAGAGCATAACAGAAACCAGATCAGAGCACTAACAGTCAGTAGCATGTGTACCTCAGGGTGAGAATAGTCTGGGTGATGTCTCGCTTCTTCAATCTTCTACAGGCAATGTAGAAGGCTGAGGAGAGAAAGAATACCTGCCATATCTTTGTCTCCCATCCAAAATAACAGATCTATCATCAGTCTCACTCACCGACAGTCTCACATACTGACGACACGCTCTTGGCAAAAGGTTCTCAAAGGTTCTGATCTTATTAGTTGCTTTGTGTTCCCGTTACTTGTGTTCTTTAATCGTGTTCTCATCTCAGATCTCCTCCTCCTTGTACATGCAGATGTTGGCCAGTGTTTTGAACTTTGACCCCAGTGAGTCCAGGAAGTCCAGGTTATCCTGGTCACCAAAGTCACTGCAGCAACCCACCGACCCGGCCGGTGACCCTTCACCCTCGTACCCGTACGCTCGGGCCACGTCGTCCGCATAACGCTCCTCTGACTCATCTGCAAAATAGACCAGCTTCTGCAGAATAGAGAAAAGAGGTGTCCAGGTCCCGACTGTTGTCACACCAACCCAGATATTTATTGCATAAACACTTGACAGGAATGACAAATTGAGTGCTGAAATTGCATTCTTTTGAAACAGCCCATATTGACTAAATCTACGAATAATGTATTGCAATCTGAATACCATCACAAAAACCACAATAACAAAAAACACATGTTGCTTTGGCTATGGCTTACCTTGCCCAGGTAGAGTCCGTTGGTCTTCCAGGTGTGCAAGGCGGAGAGAGTGGAGGAAGCCTGGGACTGTTTGAGGAAGGTAGTGTCTGTGTAGAAGTTACCGCCCCCGTACTGTCCAGTGGAGTAAAAGCTACTCTGTCCCTGAGCTGTCAGGAAGTCCCGCCTACTGCTCTCCCGATTCAGATTGATCGTCTTCTGACCAATCAGAGGAGGACCTGGAGCCGGACACCCCGCCCCATTCTGATCCAGAAGCCCCACCAGCCCTGCCCCCTTCACGGAGCCATCCACTGTGTCCACGGCAACACCGGTGGAAGGTACAATCAGCAGGGCCGCAGATTTCTGACCAGAGATAAGAGACAATGACAATGAAAGTCCCATTCACACACACGCATACACACACAAAACACAGAGGCAAACAGTACACACACACACACACTCATCAATGATGGAGGAGCTAGTCCAGAGGAAAGCTGATCTCACCACTTCATCTCCAGGAGCCTCTGTGTTAGACTTCAGCAGCATGCCACCACTACAGTCTTCCATGTAGATCTTCTCTCCCTTAGTGGTGCAGTAAAACACAAATAATAGACCTGCATATGAGAGAACAAATATGTTAGTTACATAAATCCATATAAATGGAGAATTTACTAAAATGATAGATGTGAAGTATAATGTAGGATATGTCATATTCATGCCTGAGAACATGGTATAAGTACTCTGAGTGGTATTTGATTTAATACAGGAATAAACTGACAAAGTATTCGATGTGACTAAGTGATAAGATATTTGATGAATGTACAAGTGTGGGCATGTGCTAGTGTGTATCCATCATTCCTACTCACAGAGCAGTAGGAGCAGCAGGAATGCCAGCAGCATGGCTAGGACGCCCCAGATCCCCACAGAGACAGAACTCCTCTTGGCCACACACTCTCCCCCCAGGCACTGACACACCCTTAAAGACAACACCTGGACCCCGCCCTTATTCTGGAGGTCAGTCACATGCACAGGGACCGTATACACACCCCGGGCCATCTCCACCACCTGCTCCAGCACAGCTGACCCATCTACAGAGGGGGCGGGGTGTAAGAAGGACGGGAGTTAGGAGGTGATTGACAATATGAGGGATAGAAGAATAGAGGAAGGGGATTTAGAGAGTTAGGTAGAGAGAGAGAAAAAGGGAAAGGGAGGAGAAAAAAATGAGACAGAGCAAGCTAGAGATAGATTACTTTGGTAACCAGGGTATAAATGCCTCGTGAGGAGATAACCTTTGGAATGTTCAGTGTTCAGAGAGTTTCCCTCCATATTTGGTAGTCTCCTGTGGTGGCTGTGTGCCCCTCACAGTGTGTGTGTGTGTGTTTGTGCATTCGGAAAGTATTCAGACCCCTTGACTTTTTCCACATTTTGTTACAGCCTTATTCTAAAATTGATTTAATAGTTTTTTACCCTCAATCTACACACAATACCCCATTACGAGAAAGAAAATTAAAATTCAATTTACATAAGTATTCAGACCCTTTACTCTGTACTTTGTTGAAGCACCACTGGCAGGGATTAAAGCCTCAATACTTCTTGGGTATGATGCTACAAGCTTGGCACACCTGTATTTGGGGAGTTTCTCCCATTCTTCTCTGCAGATCCTCTCAAGCTCTTTCAGGTTGGATCAAGAGCATCAATGCGCAGCTATTTTCAGGACTCTCCATAGATGTTAGATTGGGATCAAGTCCGGAATCTGGCTGGGCCGCTCAAGAACATTCAGAGACTTATCCCTACGCCACTCCTGTGTTGTCTTGGCTGTGTGCTTAGGGTCGTTGTCTTGTTGGAAGGTGAACCTTCATCCCAGTCTGAGGTGCTGAGCGCTCTGAGGGAGGTTTTCATCAAGGATCTCTCTGTACTTTGCTCTGTTAATCTTTCCCTCGATCCTGACTAGTCTCCCAGTCCCTGCTGCTGAAAAACATCCCCACAGCATGATGCTGCCACCACCATGCTTCACCGTAGGGATGGCGCCAGGTTTCCTCCAGACGTGACGCTTGACATTCAGGCCAAAGAGTTCAATCTTGGTCTCATCAGACCAAGAATCTTGTTTCTCCTGTTCTGAGTCCTTTAGGTGCCTTTTGGCAAACTCCAAGCGGGCTGTCATGTGCCTTTTACTGCGAAGTGGCTACCGTCAGGCCACTCTACCGTAAAGGCCTTATTTGTGGAGTGCTGCAGAGATGGTTGTCCTTCTGGAAGGTTCTCCCATCTCCACAGAGGAACCCTGGAGCTCTGTCAGGGTGACCATCGATTTCTTGGTCATCTCCCTGACCAAGGCCCTTCTCTCCTGATTGCTCAGTTTGGCCGGGCAACCAACTCTAGGAAAAGTCATGGGGGTTCCAAACTTCTTCCATTTAAGAATGATGGAGGCCACTTTGTTCTTGGGGACCTTCAATGCTGCAGAAATGTTTTGGTACCCTTCCCCAGATCTGTGCCTCAACACAATCCTGTCTCAGAGCTCTACTGACAATTCCTTCGACCTCATGGCTTGGTTTTTGCTCTGATATGCATGGTTAACTGTGGGACCTTACATAGACAGGTGTGTGCCTTTCCAAATAATATCCAATCAATTTATTTTTCCACAGGTGGATTCCAATCAAGTTTTAGAAACATCAAGGATGATCAATGGAAACAGGATGCACCTAAGCTCAATTTCGTGTCTCATAGCAAAGGGTCTGAATAGGTATTTCCTTTTTTAATTTGTAATAATTCTGCAAAATATTCTTAATCAGTTTTTGTTTTGTCATTATGGGGTATTGTGCGTAGATTGATTAAGACTTTTATTTATTTAATACATTTTGGAATAAGGCTGTAACAAAATGTGGAAAAAATTCAAGAGGTCTGAATACTTCCGAATGCACTGTATGTGCTTTGCAGCGTGTGGCTGTGCACCCTGGGGTCATGCGAGTGTCCTGCAGCGTGAGGGTCCTGCAGCGCGACGGTCCCCTAGAGTGTGACGTGTGTATTTATCTCAATCCCTATCCCCTCCAGCATCTCACTCTATGGTCACTGTGCGTGCGTTTGTGTGTGGTGTGTGCGTGCCTCCATGCACGTGTGTCTATGTGCCCACTGGGTGCTGGGCCTATGGCAGCCTGTGATGGTTGTTTTGGAACTTATCCTCAGATGTATTTACCATGCCACTAAATAGAGGGTGACAGACACACACACATACACACACTAAATGGAGGGTGACATTTCCTCTGTGCTGCCTAGCATTTAGTTGGACATTTCTCCCCTGTGAGGCTGCAGATGTCTGGCTAGGGCTGATACACACACAATACCCCCACCACACACACACACACACACACACACACAGGTCTGGCTCTGTCTAATATACACGAAGGTTGCATCTCAAATTGTACCCTATTTCCTATATAGCGAACTACTTTTGACCAGGTCACACATGGTAGTGCCCTATAAAAGGGAATAGGGTGCCATTTAGGACGCAGAACACACAGGCCTCTGAACAATCACTGCCTTCTGTTTGTTCCACTGGACTTAATGTGGCAATCTGGGATCTAGTAATCTGTTTTAAGGTCATTTAAAATTGTAGATATAGTCTTCAAATCAAATGTAACTTGTAAAACCTTAAAAACCGCTGTGACCTTAATGAAATACTTACTTACAAACCCATAACCAACAATGCAGTTAAGAAAAATAAGAGTTGGCAGCATAAAAAAGGGTCAATGCAAATAGTCCAGATAGCTATTTGATTAGCTGCTCTGCATTTTTATGGATTGGGGTAGAAGCTGTTAAGAAACCTTTTGGATCTAGACTCGGCACTCCGGTATGGTTTCCATGGGGTAGCAGAGAGAACAGTCTATGACCAGGGTGGCTGGAGTCTTTGACAATTTTTTGGGTCTTCCTCTGACACTGCCTGGTATAGAGGTCCTGGATGGCAGGAAGCTTGGCCCCAGTGATGTACATACTGGGCCGTACATTACCCTCTGTAGCGCCTTGCGGTCAGAGGCCGAACAGTTGCCGTACCAGACGGTGATGCAACCAGTCAGGATGCTCTTAATGGTGCAGCTGTAGAACTTCTAGAGGATTTAAAGACCCATGCCAAATCTTTTCAGCCACCTGAGGTAGAACAGGCGTTGTCTTGCCCTCTTCACGACTGTCTTGATGTGTTTGGACCATGATAGTTTGTTGGCGATGTGGACACCAAAGAACTTGAAGCTCTCAACCTGTTCCACTACAGCCCTGTCATAGTCCATGATAATCTCCTTTGTCTTGCTTACATTGAGGTAGAGGTTGTTGTCCTGGCACCACACTGCCAGGTTTCTGACAGCTTCCCTATAGGCTGTCTCATCATTGTCATTGATCAGGCCTATCAACCTTGTGTCGTCGGCAAACTTAACCTCTCTAGGGTATATGGGACGCTAGCGTCCCACCTGGCCAACATCCAATGAGATTGCAGAGCGCCAAATTCAAATAGAGAAATACTCATAAAAATTCAGAAAAGATAGGTTTAAAGATTAACTTCTTGCGAATCGAACCATGGTGTCAGATTTTTAAAAATGCTTTACGGCGAAAGCATACCTTACAATTATTTGAGACCATAGCCCAGCAGACAAATCATTACAAACAGTATCCAGCCAAGTAGAAGAGTTACACAAGTCAGAAATAGAGATAAAATTAAATCACTACCTTTGATGATCTTCATATGGTTGCACTCAGAAGACATTCATTTATTCAATAAATGTTCCTTTTGTTCGATAAAGTCTCTCTTTATATGCGAAAACCTCTGTTTTGCTTGCGCGTTTTCTTCAGTAATTCACAGGCTCAAACGCAGTCACAACAGGCAGACAAAAAAATCCAAATTGTATCCGTAAAGTTCATAGAAACATGTCAAACAATGTTCATATTCAATCCTCAGGTTGTTTTTAGCCTAAATAATCGATAATATTTCAACCGGACAATAACGTTGTCAATATAAAAGGTAAACAAGAAAGGCACTCTTGGTCACGTGCATGAAAAAGCTCTGTGACACGGCAGGGTCCACTCATTCAGACTGCTCTTACTCCCTCATTTTTCAGAATATAAGCCTGAAACAATTTCTAAAGACTGTTGACATCTAGTGGAAGGGATAGCAATTCAATGGCATTGAATTAAAAACTACACAACAACAAAAAATCCTACTTCCTGAATGGATTTGTATCAGGTTTTCACCTGCCAAATCAGTTCTGTTACACTCACAGACGACATTTTAACAGTTTTGGAAACTTTCGAGTGTTTTCCATTCGAAGCTACTAATTATATGCATATCCTATCCTCTGGGCCTAAGTAGAAGGTAGTTTAATTTGGGCACGCTTTTCATCCAAAATTCAAAATGCTGCCCCCTACCCTAGAGAAGTTAATGATGGTGTTGGAGTCATGCTTGGCCACGCATTCGTGGGTGAACAGGGAGTACAGGAGGGGACTACACACGCACACCCCTGAGGGGCCCCCATGTTGAGGATCAGCCTGGCAGATGTGTTGTTGCCTACCCTTACCACCTGGGGGAGGCCCATCAGGAAATTCAGGATCCAGTGGCAGAGGGAGGTGTTTAGTCCCACTGTCCATAGCTTAGTGATGAGTTTGAGGGCACTATGGTGTTGAACACTGAGCTGTAGTCAATGAACAGCATTCTCACATAGGTGTTCCTTTTGTCCAAGTGAGAAAGGGCAGTGTGGAGTGCAATAGAGATTGCATCATCTGTGGATCTGTTGGGGCAGTATGCAAATAGGACTGGGTCTAGGGTTTCTGGGATAATGGTGTTGATGTGAGCCATGACCAGCCTTTCAAAGCACTTCATGGCTACAAATGTGAGTGCTACGGGTCGGTAGTCATTTATGCAGGTTACCTAGGTGTTCTTGGGCACAGGGACTATGGTGGTCTGCTTGAAACGTAGGTATTACAGAATCAGTCAGGTTGAAAATGTCAGTGAAGACACTTTCCAGTTGGTCAGTGCATGCTTTGAGTACAAGTCCTGGTAATCCGTCTGGCCCTGCGGCCTTGTGAATGTTGACCAGTTTAAAAGGTCTTACTCACATCGGCTACGGAGAGCGTGATCACAGTCATCCGAAACAACTGGTGCTCTCATGCATGCCTCAGTGTTGCTTGCCTCAAAGCGCACATAGAAGTAATTTAGCTAGTCTGGTAGGCTCGTGTTACTGGGCAGCTCGCTCCATAATATTTTGCAAGCCCTGACACATCCGAAGAGCCTCAGAGCCGGTGTAGTAGGATTTAATCTTAGTTCTGTATTGAAGCTTTGCCTGTTTGATGGTTTGACGGAGGGCATTTCTTATAAGCTACCGGGTTAGAGTCCTGCTCCTTGAAAGGGGCAGCTCTACCCTTTAGCTCAGTACAGATGTTGTTTGTAATCCATTGCTTCTGGTTGGGGTATGTACGTATGTTCACTGTGGGGACGACGTCATCGATGCACTTATTGATGAAGCCGGTGACTGACGTGGTGTACTCCTCAATGCCATCGGATGAATCCCAGAACACATGCCAGTCTGTGCTAGCAAAACAGTCCTGTAGCTTAGCATCTGCGTCATCTGACCACTTCCGCATTGATGGAATCACTTCCACTTCCTGCTTTAGGTTTTACTTGTAAGCAGGAATCATGAGGATAGAATTATGGTAAGATTTGCCAAATGGAGGGTTAGGGAGAGCTTTGTATGCGTCTCTGTGTGTGGAGTAAAGGTAGCCTAGAGTTTTTTTTCCCCTCTGGTTGCAAATGTGACATCCTGGTAAAAATTTGGCCAAATGGATTTAAGTTTTCCTGCATTAAAGTTCCCGGCCACTAGGAGCGCCACCTCTGGATGAGCATTTTGTTGTTTGCTTATGGACTTATGCAGCTCATTGAGTGCGGGCTTAGTGCCAGCATCGGTTTGTGGTGGTAAATACAGCTTTATTTTTTCTCACCTTAAATAGACTGCTACAAAAAATGTAGATGTAAACTCTCTTGGTAAATAGTGTGTACTGTCACTATTTACTCTCTGTCACTGATAACTAAAAATGATCTTGACCTGTGCACCTACATTGTAAAACTTAATTCATAGGTTAGATTGTAGCAACCTCATGATGGGTATAGGGAACATAGCCTAAACCTATCGATGTTACATTGAGCTGGGTGAATAGAATATGAATGACAGTCATCCAATATGCTGTAATAGAAATAAGGCCAAGCTCATTGAAAAATATATCTTCCTCCCTCATCTTAAACGTCACCGACCGCCACTGCTCTGGATGTAGACATACTATACCCACAATTCAACCACATTTCAACCCCAACCCACTCTACTCACTTTGAATGTCTCTCAGCCTCCATTTCCCATCATTCCCCTCTGGCAGCATGAAGTTGAAGGGTCTGGCATAAGGTGATAGGTCAGCATCCTCTGCTTCTATGGTTACAGAGCCCATCTGCCCGTCCTCCCCCTCACACAACGTCAGGTATGTCCCCGAGACGATCATCGGGACATTGTCATTAACGTCCTCGATCAGCAGCGTTATATTGCCATTGCCAGACTTCTTACCTAAGAGACAGAAAGAAGGTGGAGGGGTCAGGTGAACAAGGTCAAGCTCTGAGCGGCAGTCCCGATTGGGTAACTTTTCAGGTTTCACTCATTCAAAACTGAAATTATTAATCCATTCGTTCATTCAAACCTGGAATCTCTCATCCATTCATTCAAACATGATGTCATCTGTAACCTGAATTAATTTGTCTATTCATTCAACTATTTTGTTACATCTAAAATCCATTGTATTGTACAATAGTGCCACATAACAAAAGTACAATACTTTGAGTGGAATATGTAATAACAGTTGAAGTGCTGTACACACACATCCACAGTTATGTTATGGTCAAATGAAGCCATTATTATCTAAATATGAAATCATTTATGGTTAACAATAAAGTACCTTACTGTGATTGATTTAAATTAAAATGGTCAATCAGAAATATTTCTATTTCTCAAGCAAGAATGTAGCTAGGACTGCCTGGGAGTGGCCTGAGTGAGGGGCCTAATGGGAGGGATATGTAACCTGAAAACTAGCAGTTATGGGCAGAGAGGTTTGAAACTGTTAGTTGAAATTGCAGGCTGTCTTTTCAAACAGCTCTTATAATAAAAAGGTATTATCATAATTTTCTAAATTTCACAGTATTATTCCAACCTCATTGTGAAATATATATATATATATTTCTTTTAAAAAAAAAAGATAAATCATGTTTTTGACTGCACTGCTCCTTTAATAAGAAAAACAGCTTGTGAGTGTTCTGTTGTGTAGATTTCCTTTGGGGGTTTAGAACAGTTCAGCCCTAATGAAGATAAAACAGTTCAAGTGTCTTGCATGAATGTCCTCCTGCCACATTCTATGTGACTCTGTACTTAAAGCAAGACTAGATAGAGACAGATAGCAGCCAACGGCTTTGATCCAATTTACACTATGGTGTTGCGTGACCCTTTCACACATTTCACTCTCAGGAATGGTAGACATTCAGATAATAAAGATTAGCTTAACCCTTTCAATTCAATGGGCTTTTTTGGCATGGGAAACACACACTACATGACCAAAAGTATTTGGACACTTACTCGTCAAACATCTCCTTCCAAAATCATGGGCATTAATATGGAGTTGGTCCCCCATTTGCTGCTATAACAGCATCCACTCTTCTGGGAAGGCTTTCCACAAGATGTTGGAAAATTTCTGTGGGAACTTGCTTCCATTCAGCCACATGGGCATTATTGATGTCGAGCACTTAGCCCTGGCTCGCAGTCAGCATTCCAATTCATTCCAAAGGTGTTCGATGGGGTTGAGGTCAGGGCTCTGTGCAAGCCAGTCAAGTTCTTCCACACCGATCTCAACAAACTATTTCTCTATAGACCTCACTTTGTGCACGGGGGCAATGTCATGCTGAAACAGGAAAGGGTCTTCCCCAAATTGTTGCCACAAAGCTGGAAGCACAGAATCGTCTAGAATGTCATTGTATGCTGTAGAGTTATGATTTCCCTTCACTGGAACTAAGGGGCCTAGCCTAAACCATGTAAAACAGCCCCAGACCATTATTTCTCCACCAAACTTTACAGTTGGCACTATGCATTGGGGCAGGTAGCGTACTCCTGGCGTCTGTCCGTCGGACTGGCAGATAGTGGAGAACGCGTTTCCACTGCTCCAGTTTCCAATGGCGGCGAGCTTAAACAACACTCCAGCCAACGCTTGGCATTGTGCATAGTGTTCTTAGGCTTGTGTGCGGGTGCACGGCCATTTAAACCCATTTCATGAAGCTCCCAAGAAACAGTCATTGTTATTGTGTTGAGTGTTGCAACCGAGGACATGCGAATTTTACGCGCTTCAGCACTAGGCGGTCCCGTTCTGTGAGCTTGTGTGGCCTACTACTTCGCGGCTGAGCCGTTGCTCCTCCTAAATGTTTCCACTTCACAATAACAGCACTTACAGTTGATCGGGGCAGAAATTTGAAGAACTGACTTGTTGGAAAGATGGCATCCTATGACGGTGCCACGTTGAAAGTCACTGAGCTCTTTAGTAAGTCCATTCTATTGCCAATGAGGTCTATTGAGATTGCATGGCTGTGTGCTCAATTTTATACACCTTTCAGAAACGAGTGTGGCTGAAATAGCCAAATTTTAAGGGGTGTCCATACATATATATAATATATACATAAAGCATGTTTACATTGCCAAAGCAAGTGAAATAGAGAATAACCCAAATTGAACTAAACAATGCAAAATTAAGAGTAAACATTACTCACAAAAGTTCCAAACAGAGGTATTTCAAATGTTATATTATGTTATATATACAGTGTTGTAACAATGTGCAAATTGTCACACCCTGAACTTAGTTATCTTTGTTTTCTTTATTATTTGGTTAGGTCAGGGTGTGACAAGGGTAGTTTGTTCCATTTTTGGATTGTCTAGGAGTTTTTGTATGTCATGGGGTTTTCTAGTCTAGGTGTTTATATATCTATGGTTGCCTAGATTGGTTCTCAATCAGAGGCAGCTGTTTATCGTTGTCTCTGATTGGGAACCATATTTAGGTAGCCATATTCCTTGGATATTTTGTGGGTTGTTATTCTGTTTATTTGCCTGTTCTGCAGTAGCCATATTGCTTCACGGTTAGTTTTGTTTAGTTCTGTTCAGTGTGCTCTCTTTTATTAAAGAGTTATGTTGGCTTACCACGCTGCGCCTTGGTCTCCTCTCTATGACGACAGTGACAGAACAACCCACCAAAATAGGACTAAGCATCGTACTAAAAAGGAGTGGACATCTTGGACCTGGGAGAAAGAGGAGTGGAGGACATCCTAGACCTGGGAGGAGGTAATGGCAGGGGACAAGACCCTGCCATGGAAGCAGGTGGAGACAGCGCAGGAGGAACGGTGTCGATATGAGGGTACACGGCTGGCACGGAAGCCCGAGAGGCGGGGCACACGAGGAGATTGCATGAGTCAGGTCGGAGACTTGAGGCAACTCCTTGTGCTTACTGTGGAGAGCGTGTTACTGGTCAGGCACCGTGTTATGCGGTGGAGCGCACGGTGTCTCCAGTGCGCTATTCTAGCCCGGTGCACTCTATTCCAGCTCCTCGCATTAGCCGGGCTAGAATGGGCATCCAGCCAGGAAGGAGGGTGCCGGCTCAGCACTCCTGGTCTCCAGTGTACCTCCTTGGACCAGGATATCCTGCGCCAGCTTTGCGTACTGTGTCTCCGGTGAGTCTACACAGCCCAGTACATCCTGTGCCAGCGCACTGCATTTGCAGGGCGAAAATCCACATCCAGCCAGGACGGATTGTGTCAGCTCTACACTCCAGATCTCCAGTACGGCTCCACAGTCCAGTACGTCCTGTTCCTGCTCCCCGCACTCACCCTGAGGTGTGTGTCCTTAGCCCGGTACCACCAGTTCCGGCACCACGCACCAGGCCTACAGTGTGCCTCGGCAGTACAGAGTATCCGGCAACAGTGCTCAGTCCAGAGCGTCCGGCGACAGTGCCCAGTCTCCAGCGACGGTCCGCAGCCCAGGTCTCCAACGACAGTCCCCAGCCCGGGGTCTCTAGCGACGGTCCCCAGCCCGGGGCCTACGGTGAGGATCCACGGGTCAGTGCTACAAGAGCGGACTCAGTGTAAAGAAGGGGGCAGCATCCAGAACCAACGCCGCCACCAAGGTTAGATGCCCACCCAGACCCTCCCATATAGGTTTAGGTTTGCGGCCGGGAGTCCGCACCTTTGGGGGGGGGGGTACTGTCACGCCCTGACCTTAGTTATCTTTGTTTTCCTTATTTGGTTAGGTCAGGGTGTGACAAGGGTGGTTTGTTTAGTTTTTGTATTGTCTAGGGGTTTTTGTATGTCTAGGGGTTTTCTAGTCTTGGTGTTTATATGTCTATGATTGGTTCTCAGAGGCAGCTGTTTATCGTCGTCTCTGATTAGGAACCATATTTAGGTAGCCATATTCCTTGGTTATTTTGTGGGTTGTTATTCTATGTTTAGTTGCCTGTTCTGCACTAGCCATATTGCTTCACGGTTCATTTTGTTGTTTTGTTTAGTTCTGTTCAGTGTTCTCTCTTTTATTAAAGAGTTATGTTGGCTTACCTCGCTGCACCTTGGTCTCCTCTCTATGACGACAGTGACACAAACAGTTAAAGTACACTGAGCACAAAGGAGAGTTTCCGCCTACCACAACCTGATTGACAACCCAACAACACTGATCAGCCACACCCCAGTTCAGCTACTCCAGGTGTTCTCACCAACGACTCACAACAGCATAGCAAGTATGTTATACTGTGAGGACGTGGTCCTTTATGAACACCAATAAAGTCATGTTTTACTGTGTCACTGCATGTTCACCTACACAGAGTAACGCTGTAAACCTAACAGGGAAATGTTATTAAACCCCAAAAGGCAGATGTGTCATTTCATACTAATACATGTATGAAATATCCTTCATACACTCTCCAGTGCGGTTGCCCATGTGTAATAACAGTTTGGGTGAAAACCACACTCACTCTCATCCACAGCTTTGATAGTGATCGTGTAGGCTCCGTTGGTAACTAGAGGAGACTCAAGGTCGATGGTGTTAGCTACCCTCAGCTCTCCCGTGGTCTCTCCCACAGCTATCCATGAGCCAGGGTCAAATTTGGTGTAGTACCTACAACACACAAATCAACATTTGTATTGGTAACATGCAATGTTATTGCGGATGTTGCGTAAAAAAATTAAATACTACAAAGTTGCTTAGGAGCTAGAAGCAGACCT
This sequence comes from Oncorhynchus nerka, assembly GCF_034236695.1. NCBI lineage: Eukaryota > Metazoa > Chordata > Actinopteri > Salmoniformes > Salmonidae > Oncorhynchus > Oncorhynchus nerka. Next base: position 76,507,753 of record NC_088419.1, read on the forward strand.
GCCATGTCTGTCAGCACGATCTTACACACACACAGAGAGAGAACAGGTTTAACAGACAGCATAGAGCTATTGATGCATTCCAAACTATAGGTGACAAGTGCAACATGATATGCATGTAGAAACATGAATAGAATATGTATGAAAGACACGAGAAAACAACTTAATATAAAGGAAAATATAATTTACTCCCAATCTACTCTACTATAACCAGCTTTAGGGTAGTCATTGGTCTATATTCTTCCTTTACTCTACTGTTACTGGATGTGTAGGGACAGTGGGTCACTAGTGTGCACTAGGGACAGTGGTCCGTACTTGATCCCCTTGCTACTCTTGGTCTCTGGGTCCAGTGCGGTGTAGGTGGAGAGGAGGGTCCCGTTGGGAGTGTTCTCTTTAACCCTGATCACCATGTTAGGAGGGGTAAACTCTGGTCCCTCGTCCTCATCACCCACACTGACATCCACAGGGATGGACAGCCAGGTCCCTGCCATGCCCACCAGGGGAGCCTCATTCTGGGCAGAGATCATCAGCTTCACTGTCTTCCCCTTCTCATAATCAAGAGGCTGGAGGAGGGGTGGGAGAGTAGGGAAGAGGGGAAAAAAACAGGTTAGGCTCATGACTAACTCAGACTGGCCTGGCTGTCATTCTGTCAGCATTAGCCTGAGCTCTGTGGTTGCATCCCCAATGGCTCCCTATTCCCTACCAAGTGCACAACTTTTGACCAGAGCCCAATGAGCCCAATGGCCCCTGGTCAAAAGTAGCACACCATATAGGGAATAGGGTTCCATTTGTGACATAACCTATGCAAAATGTTCCTGTTACAACTCAGGTCAAGCTGAAGTCTCCATCCTCTGACACATTTAACACCCACCTACCAGAGAGCAGAGACGCACTGTGACCTGCTAATAATAACAACCACGCTCACTTCTTATCACTGCTACAACTTAGACACACATACACCCCCCCACACACACACACACAAGTCTGACAAGACTAATCCACACTCACCAGGCAGGCCAAAAGTCCATCCAACCTCATATTGCAGAAATATATATTAAACACAGGGAAATCATGTTTTTGACTGCACTGTCCCTTTACTAAGAACTGCTTTGTGAGTGTCTCTCTGTGTGACACTGTGTGACACACACAGAGAGAGACAAGTCTGCCAAGACAAATTCCACACTCAACTCTCCAGAGAGCTGCTTCTGAATTATAACAATGTGAGCAGATTAATATCATCATTCATCTTTTAGTCAGTGTCGCTCTGTCTGTCATTCTGTCAGTCTTTCTCTGTAGCAGTCTTTTTATTTGTGTCAGTCAAGTAAAAAGCAAGCGTTGACACACCCAAACGAGATGGACATGTGCTGACTAATGGAATAGTAAAGTTATGAAATCATAGTAGTATACCCATAAAAGTATTTGGAACATATTTCAAGTATGTGACTATCTTTGTTTGTGTCAGTGCTTTCGTCTGTGGTTGTTGTTATCTCTGTCACCTTGATGACATAGAGCAGGCCCTCGTTGGTTTCAGGGTCCGTGTCGATCCGGAAATTCCCATTCTCGTTGCCCTGGGTGATGACAAACCTGGCGTTCCAGTTTGGAGACTTCTCCTCATCCTTGTCATCCACAGGAATCCTCAGGACCAGCATGTCTGCTTGGTTCTCCTTTACAGTGGCCTTGTACTGTCAGGCAGAAACAAACTAAATCATTTTGTAAAATAAGTGGAGCCCTCGTTTTTTGTTGTCGTTGTTTTTTGCCCGGTTATATTTCACCTAATTTTTTATGTATAATGTTTCCTTTTAAGTGCAAATAAATACATTAAATAAATAGCATCGCCTGAATATATTTGACTATTTAAGTAGCGTTTCAATAATGACCACTTAGCACCTACTGAAAATACCGAGGTGATTTGTTGACTGCATTATTAACACCGCACACCTGTTTTGATCAGACACATATGGACAGGTACGAAAGGTCAAAAGGGTCAAAGAGGGCAGTAGTCTTTTTAAACCAAGATATCAGACAATACCACTTCTGTGAAGGATTGCACAACTTGTTAACTTTCCCCAAATACCTAGGTTTATTGCTTACTCCCTTTTGATTCCGGGAATCTTTCATCCAGGATTTCTAGGAAATCTGGAATTTAGTAAAAATTTCCAGAATTTTACAACCTTACTATGTGTTATTCTCTTTACATTGAAACACATTTTGCAGGTCTGCTTCCAATCAAAATAATGTGTTAACTAATACACTCTAAATGGCCTGTCACGCAGAGATTAGCCAGCAGTGTTATTTTCCGACAGCCAATAAAATGTAAATAATTTCCTTTATAGTGCATGACTTTTGACCAGGGCCCATAGGGCACTATGCAGGGAATAGGGTGCTATTTGGAACACAGACACAGTGCTGTCTCATGGCAGAAGGGTTGAGAGGTTAGAATAGGACCTCAGGTTAAAGAACTGGTAATCTGTCCAGGCAATCACTCTCTACAGCTTTGATGTTACCTGAATATTTCAGCATGTTTGAGAAAAGTGAAAATCTATTTACCATTTTCAAATGCTGTAGGCTAATGCATTGTTGTGGGGGGTTGGGATAAAGGACAAAAAATAAAATAAAAATTATTGCTCAAGTGTTGTCAAAATGTAACGTTTTCCACATATTCACTCTATTTGCTATTCTTTGTGTGCAATATCGTTGAGTTTGCGTCAAAGATGAGTGATTTATTGACTGCATTCCAAATGGCACCCTATTCCCTATATCCAGACGGACTACGGTCAAAAGTAGTGCACCATATAGGGAATAGGGTGCCATTTAGGATGCAACCATTGTCGTCATCTTAAACACAAGTGGGAGGAGTGACGTACGGTGGTCTCCCTGAAGGTGGGAGGGTTGTCGTTGATGTCCAGTAGCGTAATGGTGGCCGTAGCAGTGTTAAACAGGCCGTTCTTAGCTCCGTCCATGTCCCGGATCTCCACGGTAACAGCATTGACAACCTGCGTCTGGAAAGACCCAAACACACAGAGAAACATTTCTACTACATATACATTTTAGTCATTTAGCAGACGCTCTTATCGAGAGTGCATACATTGTTTCGTACTGGTCTCCCACAACCCTGGCATTGCAAGCTCAATGCTCTATCAATTGAGCCACATGGGACCTACAACATTTCCACCACAGAAAACCTCAGTGAAGTATCATCATTCAAGAGTACTCAAGTCTGCTCTGGTTTATACCTCAAATTCAGTACACCGTTCAATTAGCTAGAATGTCAGAGACTAACAATCACTTGTTACACAATATTAACATAGCCCAACAATACAATAGGCAAACTCTATATTACAGTGATGCTGGTGTATTTAGAGGGAAACAGGTGGGTGTTGAATAAGGCCTATGGTACCTCTCTGTCAAGAGTGCTGGTCTTGGCTGTGATCAGCCCACTGTGAGACCCGATGGTGAAGAACTGACCACCAGTCAGAAGGGTGTATCTGATCTTAGTGTGGGGGGTGTCTGCTTCATCCTTATCAGTGGATTTCACTTCTCCTACCTCAGTACCTGGAGAGAGGCAGGGAGGGGGAGAGAGAAAGAAAGTTCAAATACAATATTGATCTATCAGGCACACACACACACACACACTCACTCACCAGGTTTGCACTGCTCTAACACAGAGAAGGTGAGTGGTCCAGAGAAGGTTGGTGCGTTGTCATTGATATCTTCCACCAGAACAGTAATGTCCAGAGGCCGATCTGTCTCCTTCCCCGACCGCCTGTCAAACACCTGGGCTGTGAACTACACACCACTCATTAAGAACACACATACTGAACACTTTTGGTCTGAGGTACAGACAGACAAGATGACTCCACTGCTATTATCTTGCCTATAATCATTGTGCGTTCATTTAGACAAACTTTATGGCCTGTATTGAAGGTCTGTCACACTTACCACAAACTTGGGGTACTGTTCCCGGTCAACAGGGTAGTGCACACGCACCATGCCTGTGTCACGATCCACAGAGAAAAGCTTCTCCGGGGGCATGTTCACCCCTGAACCACTGATTATATAGTACACTGTGAAATTCACAGATGAATCTGACCCCACCTACAGAGGGGGGGACAGACAAACTTACTGAAATAGCCTAAAATAACACCAGTACAGTTATAACACACTGACACATAAATCAAGAGCCAAGGAGAGAAGTGAATGATGATTCCAAAAGGGGGAGTTCAAGATTGGAGGAAGGTGATTGAGATGAGGGGGGTTACAGAAGAGGGATAGGAGGGTAAGACTGATGGGATACATGAGGAAACAGAAGGGAGGATGTGAGGACGGTGATAATGATGAATGCATGTCCTCACCAGTTCTACATCTTTGGGGAAAGGAGGGATGTCCTGCTCTATGATGCTGAAAGGGAGAGGACTCCATCTCCTTTTAGAGCGCCTCAGGACCTCAGACGGACCCCTCTGAACCCCTTTATGTGCAGGCACATTGAAGGGCACACTCATGGGTACTTGAATATGCTCCTACAAGGACAGTGTCACAGTGATAAGTAAAGACACAAGCAGTCTACTTTCTAAACCTTACAGGAAGACTCACATATCTACTATAATACTACTGTAACTCTGTTATTGCTTTTCTGTTGTAGAGGGCAGTTTGAGTAGAAGGGTTGGTGGGGAGTACTGGGTGTGTCTTCTGTTTGTGATTCAATACTGTATGTTACATATATGATTCATTGCATGATTCAGTAATGTTACAGTAAAGTCATTCAGAAGTATCCCTCCCTCTCCCTCCCTCCCTCCCTCTCGCTCTCCCTCCCTCCCTCCCAGGCATTCCTCACCTGTTCAAGATCTGGGGACAGATGGACCTCCATCCTCCAGCGCCGTCCTCCCCCGTCCCTCCCCCTCACCCAGAAGGACCTGCCCTCCGCTGTAACCGTTGTGACGTCCACCGTGACAATGGTGCCGTCGCTCCGCATGGCGAAGTGGGGGTCACTGGAGGTCAGCCACTGTCCCTGTATGTGACACCCTGTCACTGGTACTGGACAACAGAGAACACAGACACCACACACTGTTAAGTCGATTGAACTATCATTAAAAGTGAATACATTTTATCAAAACAATTTTCTAGGTGTAATTATTATTACGTGATTTAACTAATCATGTAAACTTTAATGAACTATGAAGTCGGGGCACCACGGAATTATTTTAATAGAGTCTCTATTTCCCGAATCGACTCTTCAGATGTTTTCATATGTTATTGAGTACAGTGTTCTATTAATGATTATTAAATCTTTACCTTCCGTTAGTCTCATTCCAAACGTCGTAAAATTTGTGGTTATCTGTACGAACCCTAGCATAAATTATGAATCAGCGATATACAAATTGGTTTAATTATTTATTTACTAAATAACTAATCAAGTCACAGAAATACATGAAAATAGACAATTAGTTCATGTATTACATGATACAAAAAAATGTCCCTGGCGGACAAAACCGATAGCTGATAACTACACTCATAGAAATTGATAATACCTTACATGAACTACCTTTAATTTGAAAGGAAATTGCAATTTACATATTTACGAATTTATGTCGTCTCTCTCTATGGTCGCCGGTCCATCGGCTGGAGAGAGTCGACAGAAAGCCTCTGGTTTGTCCACCAGAGATCAAAGTCCAAGGTTGTTAGAATGGATACTTCAGAGTATCATTCAGAAATGCTTTTAGAATAGATGTTTCGGTGGTTGTCGGTATTCTCGTTCTAGACTTAATTTCTAGCTGCAGACTAGACAATATTCGTCTAAGATTTGCTCTTATTCTGTAGTGATCAATGGTCTCAGAGTTGAACCATTTCCAGCCGTGTAGCCAATGCTCCACGTGGTATGGTCTTGTCCTTTGGTAGAGTTGTAGTGGCAACTATTTCAACATGTCGCGTCAGCTGCATGTTTTCTAGTCTCATGTCAATTTCTTTAGGTAGTATTGTAGTTCAACCATTTGCAACCTCAGCTTACACTGTGGTTTGTGTGGTCTGTGGTGAATTGCGTCACGAGTGGGTTTTATACACTACAAAGGGCGGTCCATGACACTGTCACGAGTGGGTTTTATACACTACAAAGGGCGGTCCATGACACTGACGTAATGTCTATGCTCACGTAGGCGTAACTACGTGAGCATATATTTATAACATTATAACATTTTTGACATGTGTTTTTCTGGATTTTTTGTTGTTGTTCTGTCTCGCACTGTTCAAATAAACCTACCATTAAAATTAAAGACTGATAATTTCTTTGTCAGTGGGCAAACGTACAAAATCAGCAGGGGATCAAATACTTTTTCCCCCTCACTGTATATCCCCCCACTAGAATCCCCATACTTTAATGAAGACAGCTTCTCCATCCTGGAGGGGGAAATCAATCATTTCCAGGCCCAGGGACATGTACCAGTCTGTGGCGACCTAAATGCCAGAACCGGACAAGAACCTGACACCCTCAGCACACAGGGGGACAAACACCTGCCTGGAGGTGACCGCATTCCCTCCCCTATATCCCCCTAGGCACAACTATGACAATATAACCAAGAAAAATGGGTCACAACTCCTGCAGCTCTGTCGCACGCTGGGTATGTACATAGTCAATGGTAGGCTTCTAGGGGACTCCTATGGAAGGTACACCTACAGCTCATCTCTTGGCAGTAATACTGTAGACTACTTTATCACTGACCTCAACCCAGAGTCTCTCAGAGCGTACACAGTCAGGCCACTGACACCCCTATCAGACCACAGCAAAATCACAGTCTACCTGAACAGAGCAATACTCAATCATGAGGCATCAAAGCCAAAGGAACCGAGTAATATTAAGAATTGCTATGGATGGAAGGAATGTAGTTTGGAAACCTACCAAAAATCAATTAAGCAACAAAAAATGAAAATCCCAGTAGAAATTTTTAACATCTCAGCTTCCCAATCAAATCTAAAAATCTCAAATAGAAAATCAAAGAAAATTAACAACAATGACAAATGGTTTGAGGAAAAATGAAAAAAATCTAAGAAAGAAATTGAGAAATCTGTCCAACCAAAAACATATGGTGAATCGCTAAAACAATACAGAAATACACCACAGAAAAAGAAGGAACAGCACGTCAGAAATCAGCTCAAATTAATTGAAGAATCCATAATCTCTAACCACTTCTGGGAAAATTGGAAAACACTAAACAAACATGAAGAATTATCTATCCAAAATGGAGATGTATGGGTAAAACACTTATCTAATCTTTTTGGCTCGATAACAAAGAACAAACCGCAAAAACATACACAATCAAATACTAATCTTAGAATCAACTAAAAAAAGACTGGAGAATCCAGTGGGTTCTGGTAATTACCGTGAATCAACTAAAAAAAGACTGGAGAATCCAGTGGGTTCTGGTAATTACCGTGAATCAACCACAGGACAAAAAAAAAATCAAACTTCCAACCCAAAAACACCTGTGTTGTTGATGGTATCCTCAATTAAATTATAAAATATACAGACATCAAATTCCAATTGGCTATACTAAAACTCTTTAACATCATCCTTAGCTCTGGCATCTTCCCCAATATTTGGAATCAGACTGATCATCCCAATCCACAAAAGTGTAGACAAATTTAACCCCAATATCTACCGTGGGATATGCAAACTTGGGAAAATCCTCTGCATTATCATTAACAGCAGACTCATACATTTCCTCAGTGAAAAAAATGTACTGAAAAAATGTCAAATTGTATTTTTTACCAAATTATCGTACTACAGACACACATTCACCCTGCACATCCTAATTGACAAACAAACAAACCAAAACAAAGGCAAAGTCTTCTCATGCTTTGTTGATTTCAAAAAAGCCTTCGACTCAATTTGGCATGAGGGTCTACTATACAAATTGATGGAAAGTGGTGTTGGGGGAAAAAACATACAACATTATAAAATCCATGCACACAAACAAGTGTGCGGTTAAAATTGACAAAAAACACACACACAATTCTTCCCACGGGGCCGTGGGGTGAGACAGGGATGCAGCTTAAGCCCCACCCTCTTCAACATATATATCAAAGAATTGGCAAGGGCACTTGAACAACCTGCAGCCTTACCTTAAAAGAATCTGAAGTCAAATGTCTACTGTTTGCTGATGATTTGGTGCTTCTGTCACCAACCAAGGAGGGCCTAAAGCAGCACCTAGATCTTATGCACAGATTCTGTCAGACCTGGGCCCTGACAGTAAATCTCAGTAAGACCAAAACAATGGTGTTCCAAAAAAGGTCCAGTCGCCAGGACCACAAATACAAATTCCATCTAGACACCGTTGCCCTAGAGCACACAAAAAACAATACATACCTTGGCCTAAACATCAGCGCCACAGGTAACTTCCACAAAGCTGTGAACGATCTCAGAGACAATGCAAGACGGGCATTCTATGCCATCAAAAGGAACATAAAATTCAACATACCAATTACGATCTGGCTAAAAAATAATTGATTCAGATATAGAACCCATTGCCCTTTATGGTTGTGAGGTCTGGGGTCCGCTCACCAACCAAGAATTCACAAAATGGGATAAACACCAAATTGAGACTCTGAATGCAGAATTCTGCAAAAATATCCTCAGTGTACAATGTAAAACACCAAATAATGCATGCAGAGCAGGATTAGGCTGATACCCGCTAATGATCAAAATCCAGAAAAGAGCCGTTCAATTCTACAACCACCTAAAAAGGAAGCAATTCCCAAACCTTCCATAACAAAGCCATCACCTACAGAGAGATGAACCTGGAGAAGAGTCCCCTAAGCAAGCTGTTCCTGGGGCTCTGTTCACAAACACAAACACACCCCACAGAGCCCCAGGACAGCAACAAAATTAGACCCAACCAAATTATGAGAAAACAAAAAGATAATTATTTCCAATGTGTCAAGTAATTAACAAAAAAACAGAGCAAACTATGATGCTATTTGGCCCTAAACAGAGAGTACACAGTGGCAGAATACCTGACCACTGTAACTGCCCCAAACTTAAGGAAAGCTTTGACTATGTACAGACTCAGTGAGCATAGCCTTGCCATTGAGAAAGGCAGCCGTGGGCAGACCTGGCTCTCAAGAGAAGACAGGCTATGTGCACACTGCCCATAAAATGAGGTGGAAACTGAGCTGCACTTCCTAACCTCCTGCCAAATGAATGACAATATTAGAGACACATATTTCCCTCAGATTACACAGATCCACAAAGAATTTGAAAACAACCCCAATTTTGATTCCTTTATCTACTGGGTGAAATACCACAGTGTGCAATCACAGCAGCAATATTTGTGACCTGTTGCCACAAGAAAAGGGCAACCAATGAAGACCATTGTAAATAAAAGCCATATAAATAAACATATTTCCCCTTTTGTACTTTAACCATTTGTATATCGTTACAACACTGTACAGTGGGGGAAAAGTATTTAGTCAGCCACCAATTGTGCAAGTTCTCCCACTTAAAAAGATGAGAGGCCTGTAATTTTCATCATAGGTACACTTCAACTATGACAGACAAAATGAGAAATAAAAATCCAGAAAATTACATTGTAGGATTTTTTATGAATTTATTTGCAAATTATGGTGGAAAATAAGTATTTGGTCACCTACAAACAAGCAAGATTTCTGGCTCTCACAGACCTGTAACTTCTTCTTTAAGAGGCTCCTCTGTCCTCCACTCGTTACCTGTATTAATGGCACCTGTTTGAACTTGTTATCAGTATAAAAGACACCTGTCCACAACCTCAAACAGTCACACTCCAAACTCCACTATGGCCAAGACCAAAGAGCTGTCAAAGGACACCAGAAACAAAATTGTAGACCTGCACCAGGCTGGGAAGACTGAATCTGCAATAGGTAAGCAGCTTGGTTTGAAGAAATCAACTGTGGGAGCAATTATTAGGAAATGGAAGACATAATGGAAGACATACAAGACCACTGATAATCTTCCTCGATCTGGGGTGAACGGTGAGCAAAAATCCCAGAACCACACGGGGGGACCTAGTGAATGACCTGCAGAGAGCTGGGACCAAAGTAACAAAGCCTACCATCAGTAACACACTACGCCGCCAGGGACTCAAATCCTGCAGTGCCAGACGTGTCCCCCTGCTTAAGCCAGTACATGTCCAGGCCCGTCTGAAGTTTGCTAGAGAGCATTTGGATGATCCAGAAGAAGATTGGGAGAATGTCAGATGGTCAGATGGACCAAAATATAACTTTTTGGTAAAAACTCAACTCGTCGTGTTTGGAGGACAAAGAATGCTGAGTTGCATCCAAAGAACACCATACCTACTGTGAATCATGGGGGTGGAAACATCATGCTTTGGGGCTGTTTTTCTGCAAAGGGACCAGGACGACTGATCCGTGTAAAGGAAAGAATGAATGGGGCCATGTATCGTGAGATTTTGAGTGAAAACCTCCTTCCATCAGCAAGGGCATTGAAGATGAAACATGGGTCTTTCAGCATGACAATGATCCTAAACACACCGCCCGGGCAACGAATGAGTGGCTTCGTAAGAAGCATTTCAAGGTCCTGGAGTGGCCTAGCCAGTCTCCAGATCTCAACCCCATAGAAAATCTTTGGAGGGAGTTGAAAGTCTGTGTTGCCCAGCAACAGCCCCAAAACATCACTGCTCTAGAGGAGATCTGCATGGAGGAATGGGCCAAAATACCAGCAACAGTGTGTGAAAACCTTGTGAAGACTTACAGAAAACATTTGACCTCTGTCATTGCCAACAAAGGGTATATAAGAAAGTATTGGGAAACTTTTGTTATTGACCAAATACTTATTTTCCACCATAATTTGCAAATAAATTCCTACAAAAAAATCCTACAATGTGATTTTCTGGAGAAAAAAAATCTCATTTTGTCTGTCATAGTTGAAGTGTACCTATGATAAATTACAACTTGCACAATTGGTGGCTGACTAAATACTTTTTTGCCCCACTGTATATAAACATAATATGACATTTGTAATGTCTTTATTCTTTTGGAACTTCTGTGAGTGTAATGTTTATTGTTCATTTTTATTATTTCTTTCCCTTTTGGATATGATCTACTTCACTTGCTTTGGCAATGTTAACATATGATTCCCATGCAAATAAAGCCCCTTGAATTGAATTGAGAGAGGGGGAGGGCTCCCACAGTGCACATCATGACAGTTACTACACTGGGCAACACACACACACACACACACACTCAGAACAAAACATAGAACTTTGGACAGAACACTCAAGCTCGTATTCACAAATAGTTTCAGAGTAGAAGTGCTGATCTAGGATCAGGTCTTCTCTATCCATATAAACTTATTCAGTATGATCTAAAAGGGGAAATCTGATCCTATATCCTACTCTGACACTCTTTGTGAATACAGGCAATGGTAACTACAGGCAGTGAGTCAGACATAACTCACACACACATAAAACACTGTCACTAACTAAACTCAGCAACAACAAAAAAAAACATACCCCTTTTTCAGGACCCTGTCTTTCAAAGATAATTAGTAAAAATCCAAATAACTTCACAGATCTTCATTGTAAAGGGTTTAAACAATGTTTCCCATGCTTGTTCAATGAACCATAAACAATTAATGAACATGCACCTGTGGAACGGTCGTTAAGACACTAACAGCTTACAGACGGTAGGCAATTAAGGTCACAGTTATGAAAACTTTGGACACTAAAGAGGCCTTTCTACCGACTCTGAAAAACACCAAAAGAAAGATGCCCAGGTTCCCTGCTCATCTGCGTGAACGTGCCTTAGGCATGATGCAAGGAGGCATGAGGACTGCACATGTGGCCAGGGCAATAAATGGCAATGTCCGTACTGTGAGACGCCTAAGACAGTGCTACAGGGAGACAGGACGGACAGCTGATCGTCCTCGCAGTGGCAGACCACGTGTAACAACACCTGCACTGGATCGGTACATCCGAACATCACACTTGCGGTACAGGATGGCAACAACAACTGCCTGAGATACACAAAGGAAGGCACAATCCCTCCATCAGTGCTCAGACTGTCCGCAATAGGCTGAGTGAGGGGTGGCAGGTAGCCTAGTGGTTAGAGGGTTGGACTAGTAACTAAAAAGGTTGTAAGCTCGAATCCCCGAGCTGACAAGGTAAAAATCTGTCATTCTGCCCCTGAACAAGGCAGTTAACCCACTGTTCCTAGGCTGTCATTGAAAATACAAATTTGTTCTTAACTGACTTGCCTAGTTAAATAAAGGTAAAATAATAAAACCACCTGGCAGCAATTCCCCCTATGGGCACAAACCCATCGTCGCTGGTCCAGACAGTACTGGCAAAATGTGCTCTTCACTTACGAGTCGTGTTTTTGTCTCACCAGGGGTGATGGAGGTGGAGTGTCCGTCATGGTCTGGGGCGGTGTGTCACAGCATCATCGGACTGAGCTTGTTGTCATTGAAGGCAATCTCAACGCTGTGCGTTACAGGGAAGACATCCTCCTCCCTCATGTGGTACCCTTCCTGCAGGCTCATCCTGACATGACCCTCCAGCATGACAATGTCACCAGCTATACTGCTCGTTCTGTGCGTGATTTCCTGCAAGACAGGAATGTCAGTGTTCTGCCGTGGCCAGCGAAGAGCCCGGATCTCAATCCCATTGACTATGTCTGGGTCCTGTTGGATCGGAGGGTGAGGACTAGGGACATTCCCTCCAGAAATGTCAGGGAACTTGCAGGTGCCTTGGTGGAAGAGTGGGGTAACATCTCAGAGCAAGAACGGGCAAATCTGGTGCAGTCCATGAGGAGGAGATTCTCTGCAGTACTTAATGCAGCTGGTGGCCACACCAGATACTGACTGTTACTTTTGATTTTGACCCCCCCCTTTATTCAGAGACATTATTCCACTTCTGTTAGTTACATGTCTGTGGAACTTGTTCAGTTTATGTCTCAGTTGCTGAATCTTGTTATGTTCATACAAATATGTACACATGTTAAGTTTGCTGGAAATAAACACAGTTGACAGTGAAAGGACATTTTTTTTTGAAGTTTACATTGACTAGGCTACACACAGATAGGCAGGTGTTATAGGCCTACCTTGAGAGATGACATAGCCAGGCCTGACCTCCACTGGGACCTGGGCTTGGATGGAATGAGGAACACAGCACTCAGACTGAGCTATGATCTGAGAGAAAACAGAGAGAACAGGGTTTACACGTGTGTCTTTCATCCTGTCTTTGTCACTCTCCTTCTCCTACAGTCCATATTTTCAATTCATTATTGGCAGTGATGCATTAACTCCCAAATCCATTTCTGCTATCTGCCAACTCCTTGTCAAGAGAGCAGACAGACTGGCTACAGATGCATGTCTTCGAACCCTAACCTTAAAGCTATAATCCTTAATCAAAACAATAACAAAGCAGGCATACTGCCTCTGTTTTCCTAAAAAGATTAGGGATTGGTCTGGAGAAATGTAACCACTCAAATTCAGACAGATCTATGGATGCATGGACTGACCATAGAATTTCCAGGGAACTCACGATATTATCACAATACGCAGGTGCCGATACGATATGTATTACTCATTGTACACAGTGTACAAAACAGTAGGAACACCTGCTCTTTCCATGACATAGACTGACCAGATGAATCCAGGTGAAAGCTATGATCCCTTATTGATGATGTGACTCATGGCAGATGAAAGGGAAAAGACAGGTTAAAGAAGGATTTTTAAGCCTTGATATATTGATTGTGTATGTGTGCCACTCAGAGGTTGAATGGGCAAGACAAAAGATTTAAGTGTGTAAAGAACTGCAGTGCTGCCGAGTTTCACGCTGAACAGTTTCCATGTTTATTAACAATGGTCCACCACCCAAAAGACATCCAGCCAACTTGGCACACCTGTGGGAAGCATTGGCACCAACATGGGCCAGCATCCCTGTGGGATGCTTTTGACACCTTGTAGAGTCCATGCCCTGATGAATTGAGGCTGTTCCAAGAGCAAAAGGGGGTGCAAATCAATATTAGGTGTTTGTAATGTTTTGTACACTCAGTGCATGTCTACTGCAGAGAGACAAGTGAGACCCATAACAAAAATTAGTATTGATCAGTCATGGAAATATAAGGTGAAAACTTGTTGGCTCACTATTTAAAAAGCTATAGGATGAAAAATACTTCCGTTTTGGCATAGATACAGCCGACTAGTGCTTGCTAACGCTACCAAGCCAAAACATAATAATCTACAAATCTATACTTGGAGTCAAAGTATCGATATAATATCATCCCAAATAATATTTTGATATGTAACTTTATCAATTTCTTTCCCCATCTTTAGTTGAGGCTGTACGGTGTTTGTTCACATTTCTGTTGTTTACAAACATTGAAACTGTTTATCAAAACAAGTGGTGATGTGACTGCTTTGTTTTTTAATCCCAGATTGGGCTATGGGTTATTTTAAGCAATATTTATAATATTTGTCCCTGAAACAGTATAGGATGTTTTGGTGGGGCAGTGTTGAGCAATGAGTAAGTAGGCCTTATGCTGTTTGTATGAGGCCCCCAAATGACCTTATTATTTTCCTATATGGAGTAGCCTGGTCATAATGGCTCAAAAAAATATGTCAACATGGGCCGCCACACACTAGGCTATTTGAAAATATTTTAGCTTTACGGGAGTTTATCAAAAAAGTCTTATCTGGATTCGCATTCCCCAGACCTTTGTTTCTTTTATAACCCGTAGTGCCTTCGATAATCATTAACTCCATTCGCAGCGAGAGTGTTGTATCAGTGAAATGTATAACTAATGAATGCATTTGCAAAAGATCTAGACAGGCCTACTCAGCTTGACAAATAAGTAGCCTATAGCCTAAACACACGTCAGAGAAAGAGACTAGGACAGGAGACTAGAGAACACGGATCATGCTCATTTTACACAAAGTTTCAGCTCAACAACATACGTCTGTCATCTATGTGCTTACATTCCACCCCGATTTGCTCACGAAACGTATGCATGAGATACGCGTAGTGGTCAGACATTGAGGACTGGACTGCCCACCTACTTTTAAACCTGAACTTTAGTCCCTCAACACTTTTATTCAGGGAAATACCGAAAACAACGGATCCCAGTGAAGAATACCGTTCCACTGGGCACAGACGTCCATTCAACGTCTATTCCATTGAAATGACGTGGAAACTAAATTGATTCAACCAGTGTGTGCATTGTGTGTTAAATAGTCTCGCCTACATCAGCGCTATTCTCCAAGACAGCTATTGTAACTTTCAAGACAAAATTATTGTTTGCGGTTTCCGTCACTTACCACAGTGAGTAGGCTGACGCAAAATACGCCCGGGGCCATTGCGCAGCGGGATGAATAAACAGAAGTCTGGAGAATCGCGCCCTACCTAAAATGACTGAAGTCGTTCGGTGAAGTCCCGGGTGCAGCGCGGCGCGAGGGATGGGTGGAGGTTTTGGCTCTAGAGCCTTGGTAATTATTTTAGCTCACACATGAATTCCAAGGGTGTGTCGGTAAGAATTGAGACAGAGAGAGAGAGACAGGCTGTGAGGGGGTACGGAGTCCACTCTGGGTCTGGCGGTAACGATCACCACCTACAGGTTTACCCGGAGGGACTGTCCCGCCTCCTGTCCTGTCTTATCTCGGGTCTGGACTCCACCCACGCCAAACCTTCCCAACGATGTGTGTTTTACTGTCTATGTTGACTATAAGTGTTTATCTAAGTTATTATCCAACATTTCAAAATGTGCTATTGTAATAAAAGTGTCACCCTGTATATTAGGCCTATGTTTTTAATGGATTCAGAGTGAGTCATTGACCAAACCAACCAGAAAGGAAACAGAAGCTTAAGTGTAGACCAGAGGTGTGATTTTATCTCTTTGCAGGTAAGAAGTCTGACAGCCATGTATAGTATTGCTCCCTTGTTAGGTGTGTGTGTTGGTTATTCTATCCTTGTGGGGACCTAAAATCCCCAAAAGTCCCCACAAAGATAGGAAAACAAGGAAAATTCTCCCTCGTGGGGACATTTCCCACACCATTTTGAGATGCCGTAGCCAGTATACAGTTCCTCAAAGGTCCCAATTAATCTAAGATAACTAAAGAAATCAGGCATTCATTTTGATGTTTTTGCCAAAGAGATCGTATTCGTGCAATTTTACGTCTAACTAAAATGTTGTGTTTTTTCTATGAAGAAATGTGCAAGAAAATGAGTTGTCTCTCATTGAATGACAACAAAGACTTTATTGAAGAATTCGTACTGTTGACCAATCACAGACAAAGGGCATAGACTTCCGCTCCGAACTTCGGCTTGACTCCAGATAAAAATGTGTGTGCCCGAACAACCGAAATAAACCTCACCTAAGTCCAAAACAAACAAAAAGTCATAATATGAACTCTACCAAAATGTTCCAGCTGGCATGCAGACACCTTAAGGGGTTAGGTTAATTTGTTTAACCTTTAGGCAAGTCAGTTAAGAACAAATTCGTATTTACAATGACAGCCGACCCCAGCAAAACCCGGACAACACTGGGCACCACCCTATGGGACTCCCAATCACGGCCAGATGTGATACAGCCTGGATTTGAACCAGGGACTGTAGTGACACCTCTTGTGCTGCGATGCAGTGCCTTAGACTGCTGCAGCACTCGGGAGGGTTAAGGTTAGGTTATGGTATAGGTTAGGGGTTAGGGAAACTAGGATTTGAAAGAATTTTAGGTCCCCACGAGGATAAAATAACATAACGTCTGTGTGTATGCGTTCGTACGGTATGCATGTGTGAGAAAGAGAGAGTGAAGTCATAATAAAACCTTTATCTACAGACATAAACAGGTTGACCTTTACTTAATTCATTCATACAGGTGTATCAGACAGAACAATAATACATGAGTTACAGTCTAGTCTACACCTTGACATACAGACAAACAGAAGCCTGCTGAGGGAGAGTACAAATATGATGTGTGGTGATGTGTGCTGAGAGTCCTGGCACAAATGGTTGCCATGAATCACCCAAGTGGGTGCCACACATTGGTGGTGGATGACGAGAGTTTCCCCCTTACTATGTAAAGTGCTTTGAGCACCTAGGTGGAAAAGTTATTCCAATCAATTATTATAATTCATTATTATGTGTCATTACAGTGTAACCGATGTGAAATGGCTAGCTAGTTAGCGGGCTAATAGCGTTTCAATCGGTGACGTCACTCGCTCTGAGACCTTGAAGTAGTTGTTATCCTTGAAAATTAACCACCTAGCCCACTTAGACCTCATAGCCCAGACTCCAGGAATGCACATCCACCACTCCAGGCCCTTGAGGAGTGTGTGTGAGGAATATGTGTGCGCATCTAAATTCATATGTGTGTGTGTGTGTTTGTGTGTCAATGTGTGTGGTAGGCTAAGTGAGGGGCACAGACAGGGGAGTTGAGAGGGAGTGAGAAAGCAGAATGGTGACCTCACTCCCACCTCTTTATGAAGAGCTGATCAGGGTGCATGACACTGGCGGGAGCAGAGAGAGAGAGAGAGCAAACTAATATTCCTTTCAAACAGAGACGAGAACCTGCCAACTTTAACATTTCACCAACTTTTCTTTATATCTGAAAGGTATTGCCCACCACAGAGCCTGTACTTCTATTTCCACCATCTGACCTAGTCATGATTGCGGTAATGTATAAATGTAAACTTTCATATTACCGTCGTTAGCACGCAATTATTAAAGGGGAACTGCACCCGCTGATTTGGCCTCGTTTGGGGCTTTTGGCTAGTGTTAGTCAGACTCAGACATGAGTTGGCTGCCGCCATAGCTGCATCTATTATTTTGTTTTGCCCTAGACAATACAGAATACACTTTATGAGCAACGAACTACCTCGCTAGCATTATCAAATGATAACGTTACATAACCAGCAGTATCTAGACAATACACAATAAACTTGTATGAGCTACGACCTAACTAAGTTGTAATGAGGTAGCTAGGTAGCTAACGTTAACTAAAACATTAGCTAGCCTGCCTCGCTAGCTAACGTTAGCAAGCCTGCCTGCTTTATCAACAGATAGATAATGTTATTGCTTGTTATGTAGGTAGATAACGTCGTTACCTAAGTTATGCCAGAGAGGTCATTATATTCCAGTATCTCTGATTATACTCACCACCACCGGTCATTGCACACAAAGCTACCGTTACTGGTGCAGACTTGGGGGCTGACCAACTCCAACCACCTATTCTGCGTACTAGGGTCCTTCGGCATGGCATGCAAAAAATAGAACTTTGGCTGTGGAGGCATGGTCAATCTGTTTAGGGCTTTTCAATCTGCCGTCCTTTGAATGCGTTGGGGGCCATGAAACAACGGAGCCCCATTAAATGATGGGAAGCAAAGTGGATGGATGGGCGATTTGAGCGTGGAGCTTAGCAAAAGGGGGCATGATTTTTTGACATAATTTTAATCCAAACCCAACCTTCATTTACTCTTGTGATGAACTAAGGTTCCAAACTTTGTTTCAGACGAGGCTGAACTTATGACCAAAATTATCCTATTTACACTTTGCAGTCAAAATGTTTCTGACTCATATAGATGCCACATAAGCCATTTTCAAAGGGATTTGTTGCTTTTTGGGGCAGACGCTCTTTAACATTCTATCGTTGTTGTCCGGCAAAAAAGTTGTCCTTTCATTATGAAAAAGTATTAACACAATTACAGCAATCTGCATGACAATCATCACAGCAGCCTGGTCCAAATAACTGTCTGGAACATATTATCTAACCAGATGGTTGTTTGCGAAAATTATAACTGAGAGATTGACGAGTTTTCAGTTGAGGTCGAGGAGATGGTGTGTGAATCCTGGCACTGCGCCTGCAAATCCAATTTGTTTCCCAACAACATTTTATTCCAGTCATTCTGAAGCATATATCATCACACCGCTGAAGAGAACACACACACAATAAATGCGACGGTAAACACACACACACAGATTTGCCAGGGCAGAGCCGCAGGATTCACAGGGTGCGGCCCCAGCAGATCCTGGAATGTAGCACTACTCTGATATTTGGGGAGTGTCTCCCTCCTCCCTCTCTCCCTTCCTTCCCTCAGGTCCAACTCCACCCTTAGCTTCCCACCCCGGGGCCTCCACCCTTCTGACTTGTAGCTTGTAACTAGGGGTGACGAGAGGACAACCTCCCACAATGGTGTCCAATTACATTAGCAGGAAGAAGGAGGAAACTGAAAGAAAACCTCAACTACTGGTCTGTCCGAAATGGCACTACGTTCCATTTATAGTGTAGGGAAAAGGGTTCCATTTGAAACGCAACTGCTGATCTGTCCACTTTATCCAGCAGATCAGAGAAACTTTGTCTGCGTCCCAAATTACAGCCTATTTCCTATAGGGCTGTGGTCAAAAGTAGTGCACTATGTAGGGAATAGGATTCTATTTGGGACCACGAAACTAGGCTAGGGAACAACAGACCAGCTATCATCCCCGTATGACCAGTGGTGATTTTAGCACGTACATCTTTGTGGGGAAATAAACAAACTATGTGGGATGCATGCCAGCAAAGCCACTACACAACACAACTAACTAGACAATCTAATGTACTTATCCTGTTGCTCAGTTGTGCACCGGGGCCTCCCACTCCTCTTTCTATTCTGGTTAGATACAGTTTGAGCTGTTCTGTGAAGGGAGTAGCACACAGTGTTGTACGAGATCTTCCGTTTCTTGGCAATTTCTCGCATGGGGTAGCCTTCATTTCTCAGAACAAGAATAGACTGACGAGTTTCAGATGAAAGTTTGTTTCTGGACATTTTGAGCATGTAATCGAACCCACAAATGCTGATGCTCCAGATACTCAAATAGTCTAAAGAACCCTTCTATTTTGCACACCCTTTTGTATGTCCCTTTCATCTCAGGTGATTTTACATACATTATTCAAAATAAAACATTTCAAAAGCTCCTTGGTCATGTGACCTACTTGCCTCAAACAAGGTTCAGAATGTACACCCAGTGGGCCTACAAACTGCACACCCTTTAGTTTGTCCATTTTAATCTCACTCAATTATACATTATTTTTTCACTTTTTACATTTCAATAGCTCCTTGGTCATGTGACCTACTTGCCTCAAACAAGGTTCAGAATGTACACCCAGTGGGCATACAAACTGCACACCCTTTAGTTTGTCCATTATCATCTCACTCGATTATACATACATTTTTTACATTTAAAATGTCAATAGTGTCATGTTATATCTTGTCCCTGTGCTTTCTCTTCTCTTCGTTTCCCCCTGCTGGTCGTATTAGGTTACTATCTTTCTCTCTCTCTTTCGTTCCGTTCCTGCTCCCAGCTGTTCCCCATTCTCCTAACGACCTCGTTTACTCTCTCACACCTGTCTCCTCTTTTGCCCTCTGATTAAGTCTCTATTTCTCTCTCTGTTTCTGCTTCTGTCCTTGTCGGATTCTTGTTTGCTTTGCCCTTGTCCCGTCCTGTCGTAATCTGCCTCTTTATTAGATGCTACGTGTGAGCAGGTGTCTTTGTCCTCTACGGCCCGCGCCTACCCTGAGGGACCTGCAGTCTGTTGCCGCTAGACCTGCAATTCTCCTCTACTACTAGAAGGAGGACTCTCCTGCAAAGATAGAGGATTTATGTTTTCCCTGTTTGGACATCTCCTGTAACGATTGAGGATTTATGTTTTCCCTGTTTGGACATTAAAAGACTGTTTCTGTTGAATCGCTGTTGGGTCCTCACTCATCTGCATAACAAATAGCTCCTCAATAGCTCCTTGGTCATGTGACCTACATGACACAACAAGGTTCAGAATGTCCACTGACTACCCTTCTATTTTGCACACCCTTTGGTTTGTCTCATTACATCTCACACATTTTTACATTAATTATGTAAACTTTCTCATTTCAATACCTCCTTGGTCATGTGACCTACTTGACTCAAACAAGGTTCAGAATGTACACTCAGAGGGCCTACACATTAAACAACATTTAGATTGTCCATTTTCATCTCATTCGATTTTAAAATAATTTATAAATTTCCATTTCAATAGCTCCCTTGTCATGTGATCTACTTGCCTAAAACAAGGATCAGAATGTACACAGTGGGCCTGCACATTGCACACCCTTAAGATTGTCGTTTTGAATCTCACTCGATTATACATGAATATTCAACATGTTATATTCAATAGCTCCTTGGTCATATGATCTACTGACCTCAAACAAGGTTCAGAATGTCCACTAACTACCCTTCTATATTGCACACCCTTTTGTATGTCCCTTTCATCTCAGGTGATTTTACATACATTATTCAAAATAAAACATTTCAAAAGCTCATTTGTCACGTGACCTACTAGCATCAAACAAGGTACAGAATGTACACTCAGTGGGCCTACACATTGCACACCCTTTAGTTTGTCCATTTTCATCTCACTTGATTTTACATGCATTTTTATATTTAAATTTCAATAGCTCCTTGGTCATGTGACCTACTGACCTCAAACAAGGTTCTGAATGTACACTCAGTGGGCCTACACATTGCACACCCTTTTGTTTTTCCATTTGCATCTCATGAGATTTTATGATAATTTTTATCAACAGCTCCTTAGTATTATGACCTATAACCCTCAAACAACTTTCAAAATATCCAGTCACTAAATTGCACACCCTTGAAATGATGTAGTACATCCTTTTTTTGATCCATTTTCATCTCACTCGATTTTACATGCATTTTTATATTTAAATTTCAATAGCTCCTTGGTCATGTGACCTACTTGCCTCAAACAAGGTTCAGAATGTACACCCAGTGGGCCTACAAACTGCACACCCTTTAGTTTGTCCATTTTAATCTCATTCAATTATACATGATTTTTTCACTTTTTAAATTTCAATAGCTCCTTGGTCATGTGACCTACTTGCCTCAAACAAGGTTCAGAATGTACACCCAGTGGGCCTACAAACTGCACACCCTTTAGTTTGTCCATTTTAATCTCATTCAATTATACATGATTTTTTCACTTTTTAAATTTCAATAGCTCTCTGGTCATGTGACCTACTTGCCTCAAACAAGGTTCTGAATGTACACTCAGTGGGCCTACACATTGCAAACCCTTTTGTTTGTCCATTTGCATCTCATGAGATTTTACAGTTTTCAAACATTCAAATTTCAATAGCTCTTTGGTCATGTGACCTACAACCCTCAAACTTCTGTCAGAATATCCACTGACAAGCCTTATATATAGCTGGACTCAAACAAGTTTCAGAATGTCCAATGACTACCCTTCCATATTGCACAACCTTGAGTTTGTCCATTCTCATCTCACACGATTTTACATTAATTTTTCAAAATGTTACATTTCAATAGCTCCTTGGTCATGTGACCTACTGAAGTCAAACAAGGTTCAGAATGTACACTCAGTGGGCCTACACATTGCACACCCTTTAGTTTGTCCATTTTCATCTCACTTGATTTTACATGCATTTTTATATTTAAATTTCAATAGCTCCTTGGTCATGTGACCTACTTGCCTCAAACAAGGTTCAGAATGTACACCCAGTGGGCCTACAAACTGCACACCCTTTAGTTTGTCCATTATCATCTCACTCGATTATACATACATTTTTACATTTAAAATGTCAATAGCTCCTCAATAGCTCCTTGGTCATGTGACCTACATGACACAACAAGGTTCAGAATGTCCACTGACTACCCTTCTATTTTGCACACCCTTTGGTTTGTCTCATTATATCTCACACATTTTTACATTAATTATGTAAACTTTCTCATTTCAATACCTCCTTGGTCATGTGACCTACTTGACTCAGACAAGGTTCAGAATGTACACTCAGAGGGCCTACACATTAAACAACATTTAGATTGTCCATTTTCATCTCATTCGATTTTAAAATAATTTATACATTTCCATTTCAATAGCTCCCTTGTCATGTGACCTACTTGCCTAAAACAAGGATCAGAATGTACACAGTGGGCCTGCACATTGCACACCCTTAAGATTGTCGTTTTGAATATCACTCGATTATACATGAATATTCAACATGTTATATTCAATAGCTCCTTGGTCATATGATCTACTGACCTCAAACAAGGTTCAGAATGTCCACTAACTACCCTTCTATATTGCACACCCTTTTGTATGTCCCTTTCATCTCAGGTGATTTTACATACATTATTCAAAACAAAACATTTCAAAAGCTCCTTTGTCACGTGACCTACTAGCATCAAACAAGGTACAGAATGTACACTCAGTGGGCCTACACATTGCACACCCTTTTGTTTGTCCATTTGCATCTCATGAGATTTTAAGATGATTTTTATCAACAGCTCCTTAGTATTATGACCTATAACCCTCAAACAACTTTCAAAATATCCAGTCACTAAATTGCACACCCTTGAAATGATGTAATACATCCTTTTTTGGTCCATTTTCATCTCACACAATTTTACTTTAATTTTCAATGTTTTTCAATGTTGCTCATTTCAATATCTCCTTGGCCATGTGACCTACAACCCTCAAACTACTTTCAGAACATCCAGTCACTAAATTGCACACCCTTGAATTGTCCATTTTCAACTCAGGTGATTTTACATACATTGTTCTATGTTTTTATTGTTTCGAATTTCAATAACTCTCTGGTCATAAATGCTAGATTTCCACTTTATGTATGTATGGCTAGACTACAAGACCTCTTTAGTCATGATATTTGAACTTGTTCTTCATGATGAGAAGTATATAGCCTAAATATATAGGCTCTTTGTCCATTTTCATCTCAAACGATTTTACAGTTTTCAAACATTCAAATTTCAATAGCTCCTTGGTCATGTGACCTACAACCGTCAAACTTCTGTCAGAATATCCACTGACAAGCCTTATATATAGCTGGACTCAAACAAGTTTCAGAATGTCCACTAACTACCCGTCTATATTGCACACCCTTTTGTATGTCCCTTTCATCTCAGGTGATTTTACATACATTATTCAAAATAAAACATTTCAAAAGCTCCTTGGTCATGTGACCTACTTGCCTCAAACAAGGTTCAGAATGTACACCCAGTGGGCCTACAAACTGCACACCCTTTAGTTTGTCCATTTTAATCTCACTCAATTATACATGATTTTTTCACTTTTTAAATTTCAATAGCTCTCTGGTCATGTGACCTACTTGCCTCAAACAAGGTTCTGAATGTACACTCAGTGGGCCTACACATTGCAAACCCTTTTGTTTGTCCATTTGCATCTCATGAGATTTTACAGTTTTCAAACATTCAAATTTCAATAGCTCTTTGGTCATGTGACCTACAACCCTCAAACTTCTGTCAGAATATCCACTGACAAGCCTTATATATAGCTGGACTCAAACAAGTTTCAGAATGTCCAATGACTACCCTTCCATATTGCACAACCTTGAGTTTGTCCATTCTCATCTCACACGATTTTACATTAATTTTTCAAAATGTTACATTTCAATAGCTCCTTGGTCATGTGACCTACTGAAGTCAAACAAGGTTCAGAATGTACACTCAGTGGGCCTACACATTGCACACCCTTTAGTTTGTCCATTTTCATCTCACTTGATTTTACATGCATTTTTATATTTAAATTTCAATAGCTCCTTGGTCATGTGACCTACTTGCCTCAAACAAGGTTCAGAATGTACACCCAGTGGGCCTACAAACTGCACACCCTTTAGTTTGTCCATTATCATCTCACTCGATTATACATACATTTTTTACATTTAAAATGTCAATAGCTCCTCAATAGCTCCTTGGTCATGTGACCTACATGACACAACAAGGTTCAGAATGTCCACTGACTACCCTTCTATTTTGCACACCCTTTGGTTTGTCTCATTATATCTCACACATTTTTACATTAATTATGTAAACTTTCTCATTTCAATACCTCCTTGGTCATGTGACCTACTTGACTCAGACAAGGTTCAGAATGTACACTCAGAGGGCCTACACATTAAACAACATTTA
The DNA here is from genome assembly GCF_034236695.1 of Oncorhynchus nerka. Lineage (NCBI taxonomy): Eukaryota > Metazoa > Chordata > Actinopteri > Salmoniformes > Salmonidae > Oncorhynchus > Oncorhynchus nerka. Next base: position 76,532,721 of record NC_088419.1, read on the forward strand.
GATTGTCCATTTTCATCTCATTCGATTTTAAAATAATTTATACATTTCCATTTCAATAGCTCCCTTGTCATGTGACCTACTTGCCTAAAACAAGGATCAGAATGTACACAGTGGGCCTGCACATTGCACACCCTTAAGATTGTCGTTTTGAATATCACTCGATTATACATGAATATTCAACATGTTATATTCAATAGCTCCTTGGTCATATGATCTACTGACCTCAAACAAGGTTCAGAATGTCCACTAACTACCCTTCTATATTGCACACCCTTTTGTATGTCCCTTTCATCTCAGGTGATTTTACATACATTATTCAAAATAAAACATTTCAAAAGCTCCTTTGTCACGTGACCTACTAGCATCAAACAAGGTACAGAATGTACACTCAGTGGGCCTACACATTGCACACCCTTTTGTTTGTCCATTTGCATCTCATGAGATTTTAAGATGATTTTTATCAACAGCTCCTTAGTATTATGACCTATAACCCTCAAACAACTTTCAAAATATCCAGTCACTAAATTGCACACCCTTGAAATGATGTAATACATCCTTTTTTTGGTCCATTTTCATCTCACACAATTTTACTTTAATTTTCAATGTTTTTCAATGTTGCTCATTTCAATATCTCCTTGGCCATGTGACCTACAACCCTCAAACTACTTTCAGAACATCCAGTCACTAAATTGCACACCCTTGAATTGTCCATTTTCAACTCAGGTGATTTTACATACATTGTTCTATGTTTTTATTGTTTCGAATTTCAATAACTCTCTGGTCATAAATGCTAGATTTCCACTTTATGTATGTATGGCTAGACTACAAGACCTCTTTAGTCATGATATTTGAACTTGTTCTTCATGATGAGAAGTATATAGCCTAAATATATAGGCTCTTTGTCCATTTTCATCTCAAACGATTTTACAGTTTTCAAACATTCAAATTTCAATAGCTCCTTGGTCATGTGACCTACAACCGTCAAACTTCTGTCAGAATATCCACTGACAAGCCTTATATATAGCTGGACTCAAACAAGTTTCAGAATGTCCAATGACTACCCTTCCATATTGCACAACCTTGAGTTTGTCCATTCTCATCTCACACGATTTTACATTAATTTTTCAAAATGTTACATTTCAATAGCTCCTTGGTCATGTGACCTACTGAAGTCAAACAAGGTTCAGAATGTACACTCAGTGGGCCTACACATTGCACACCCTTTAGTTTGTCCATTTTCATCTCACTTGATTTTACATGCATTTTTATATTTAAATTTCAATAGCTCCTTGGTCATGTGACCTACTTGCCTCAAACAAGGTTCAGAATGTACACCCAGTGGGCCTACAAACTGCACACCCTTTAGTTTGTCCATTATCATCTCACTCGATTATACATACATTTTTTACATTTAAAATGTCAATAGCTCCTCAATAGCTCCTTGGTCATGTGACCTACATGACACAACAAGGTTCAGAATGTCCACTGACTACCCTTCTATTTTGCACACCCTTTGGTTTGTCTCATTATATCTCACACATTTTTACATTAATTATGTAAACTTTCTCATTTCAATACCTCCTTGGTCATGTGACCTACTTGACTCAGACAAGGTTCAGAATCTACACTCAGAGGGCCTACACATTAAACAACATTTAGATTGTCCATTTTCATCTCATTCGATTTTAAAATAATTTATACATTTCCATTTCAATAGCTCCCTTGTCATGTGACCTACTTGCCTAAAACAAGGATCAGAATGTACACAGTGGGCCTGCACATTGCACACCCTTTAGTTTGTCCATTTTCATCTCACTCGATTTTACATGCATTTTTATATTTAAATTTCAATAGCTCCTTGGTCATGTGACCTACTTGCCTCAAACAAGGTTCAGAATGTACACCCAGTGGGCCTACAAACTGCACACCCTTTAGTTTGTCCATTTTAATCTCACTCAATTATACATGATTTTTTCACTTTTTACATTTCAATAGCTCCTTGGTCATGTGACCTACTTGCCTCAAACAAGGTTCAGAATGTACACCCAGTGGGCATACAAACTGCACACCCTTTAGTTTGTCCATTATCATCTCACTCGATTATACATACATTTTTTACATTTAAAATGTCAATAGCTCCTCAATAGCTCCTTGGTCATGTGACCTACATGACACAACAAGGTTCAGAATGTCCACTGACTACCCTTCTATTTTGCACACCCTTTGGTTTGTCTCATTACATCTCACACATTTTTACATTAATTATGTAAACTTTCTCATTTCAATACCTCCTTGGTCATGTGACCTACTTGACTCAAACAAGGTTCAGAATGTACACTCAGAGGGCCTACACATTAAACAACATTTAGATTGTCCATTTTCATCTCATTCGATTTTAAAATAATTTATACATTTCAATTTCAATAGCTCCGTTGTCATGTGACCTACTTGCCTAAAACAAGGATCAGAATGTACACAGTGGGCCTGCACATTGCACACCCTTTAGTTTGTCCATTTTCATCTCACTCGATTTTACATGCATTTTTATATTTAAATTTCAATAGCTCCTTGGTCATGTGACCTACTTGCCTCAAACAAGGTTCAGAATGTACACCCAGTGGGCCTACAAACTGCACACCCTTTAGTTTGTCCATTTTAATCTCACTCAATTATACATGATTTTTTCACTTTTTACATTTCAATAGCTCCTTGGTCATGTGACCTACTTGCCTCAAACAAGGTTCAGAATGTACACCCAGTGGGCATACAAACTGCACACCCTTTAGTTTGTCCATTATCATCTCACTCGATTATACATACATTTTTTACATTTAAAATGTCAATAGCTCCTCAATAGCTCCTTGGTCATGTGACCTACATGACACAACAAGGTTCAGAATGTCCACTGACTACCCTTCTATTTTGCACACCCTTTGGTTTGTCTCATTACATCTCACACATTTTTACATTAATTATGTAAACTTTCTCATTTCAATACCTCCTTGGTCATGTGACCTACTTGACTCAAACAAGGTTCAGAATGTACACTCAGAGGGCCTACACATTAAACAACATTTAGATTGTCCATTTTCATCTCATTCGATTTTAAAATAATTTATACATTTCAATTTCAATAGCTCCGTTGTCATGTGACCTACTTGCCTAAAACAAGGATCAGAATGTACACAGTGGGCCTACACATTGCACACCCTTAAGATTGTCGTTTTGAATCTCACTCGATTATACATGAATATTCAACATGTTTATATTCAATAGCTCCTTGGTCATGTGACCTACTGACCTCAAACAAGGTTCTGAATGTACACTCAGTGGGCCTACACATTGCACACCCTTTTGTTTTTCCATTTGCATCTCATGAGATTTTATGATAATTTTTATCAACAGCTCCTTAGTATTATGACCTATAACCCTCAAACAACTTTCAAAATATCCAGTCACTAAATTGCACACCCTTGAAATGATGTAGTACATCCTTTTTTTGGTCCATTTTCATCTCACACAATTTTACTTTAATTTTCAATGTTTTTCAATGTTGCTCATTTCAATATCTCCTTGGCCATGTGACCTACAAGCCTCAAACTACTTTCAGAACATCCAGTCACTAAATTGCACACCCTTGAATTGTCCATTTTCAACTCAGGTGATTTTACATAAATTTTTCTGTTTTTATTGTTTCGAATTTCAATATCTCTCTGGTCATAAATGCTAGATTTCCACTTTATGTATGTATGGCTAGACTACAAGACCTCTTTAGTCATGATATTTGAACTTGTTCTTCATGATGAGAAGTATATAGCCTAAATATATAGGCTCTTTGTCCATTTTCATCTCAAACGATTTTACAGTTTTCAAACATTCAAATTTCAATAGCTCCTTGGTCATGTGACCTACAACCGTCAAACTTCTGTCAGAATATCCACTGACAAGCCTTATATATAGCTGGACTCAAACAAGTTTTAGAATGTCCAATGACTACCCTTCCATATTGCACAACCTTGAGTTTGTCCATTCTCATCTCACACGATTTTACATTCATTTTTCAAAATGTTACATTTCAATAGCTCCTTGGTCATGTAACCTACTGACTTCAACCAAGGTCCAGAATGGCCACTAATGACCCTTCTATATTGCACACCCTTTTGTTTGTCCATTTTCATGTCAGGTGATTTTACATGAATTTGTCAAAATTGTACATATCAATAGCTCCTTGGTCATGTGACCTACTGACCTCAAACAAGGTTCAGAATGTACACTCAGTGGGCCTACACATTGCACACCCTTTAGTTTGTCCATTTTCATCTCACTCAATTTTACATAAATTTTTCTAAATTTTACATTTCAATAGCTCCTTGGTCATGTGACCTGCTGACCTCAACCAAGGTTCAGAATGGCCACTGTCATGACGTTGCCCTCTTTGGACACCGCGAGCACCATCCCCCTACCTTGGCACCATCTCTCTCTGTCTCCTACAACCAGGCTGCTGTTGTCAGCACCTGGAGGAGATTAAATCCTCATGGCCACAGTATAGAGAGAGAGTGAGTTTCATAGAGAGAACAAAGGAATTTCTTCCACATCACAGAACTGGAGAACCGAACGACATTTATGTTCTGGAGAAGGTATAAAAGATCGGTGAAGAATCCAGCTACGAACTGGTCCGTTCGGTACAATTTTGTGAAACTCATGGGAGACAATACGGCCACATTACCATAATGCTGTTTATACAATAGCCCCAGTTATGAGGATAACATCTAATTGTTGTATAAGATGAATGAGTGAGGATGATACTGTTTGTGAAATTGTGTAATGTGATTTTGGACTGTTTAATGAAGGAAACTCCAATTCCCTTTGGAGTTTAACTAAATCAGAGGATGACCCATGAGCACAGTTATAGTCTGGCGTCATGGGACAGGCCCTTTTCTGCTCTTCCGAATAAAACCCCCACCCAGGTATTCTATCACCAGACCAGCTTACCTCGATAACGAGAGGGCCAAAGTTTGAGAGGAGACCGAGCTTACCTCAATTACGAGATGGCTAAAGGTTGCAGACCAGCTTACCACGAGAGGGCCAAGGTTTGAGTAGAGACCATAAACCTGAGTATAAGCAATGGTTTGAGTAGATGGCTGAATCTTTTAACCATACCATGTGGTTAAACTCTTAGACTATCGATACCGATAGAATAAGAACAAGTCTTTGATATTAATTACTAGTCTGCAGCTAGGAATTCGGTATCACTGAACGCGAAGACCGACAACCGCCGAAACATCTATTCTATAACGACATGAATGAATGTCACTCTAAACTATCCATTCTAACGATGACAGAGAGAGAGAGAGAGGGCGGACAGACTCTCCAACAGAAACAAACTTTTCAACAGAGATCTCAATGACACACTGAGCGTAAATATATATATTGATTGCAAATGTTCCCGAATGAGTGAGCGTTCATGTGCAAAGGATTAGCATTTAAATTGTTATAATATTCAACTCTGTAGTGTCTCCTCAGCTGACACCCCACTCCCCTTTTTGTCTAACAAGCTGCCATGCCGGTTTAGCCCACTAGGACACATTCTCCTATCATTTCCTTGTAACCATATCTACTGTTTGTTATGCATTTCTGGTGAATTACTTAGTTAGTAAATAAATTATTTTAAGACAATCGATGTATGGATGACTCATAGTGAAGACTGGGTTCGTGCAGATAACCAATAATTTACGACGTTTGGAATGAGACTAACGTGAGGTAAATAATAATTAATTCATTAGAAGACTAATTGATCAGATATTAAAATATCTGAAAGTTATATTAGGAAAATTCTAATTTTGTAATCTGAATATTTTCTTTGGTGCCCCGACCTTCTAGTTAATTACAGTTACATGATTAATCAGTTTAATCGCGTAATAATAATTACAGAGTGTTATTTGATGAATAAGTCTTCAGTTTTAATGATGCCAAAGACACGACACCACTAACTACCCTTTTATATTGCACACCCTTTAGTTTGTCCATCTCCATCTCAGGTGATTTTACATACATTTTTTAAATTGTACATTTCAATAGCTCCTTGGTCATGTGACCTGCTGACCACAACCAAGGTTCAGAATGTCCACTAACTACCCTGCTATATTGCACACCCTTTTCTATGTCCCTTTTCATCTCAGGTGATTTTACATACATTTTTCAAATTTAACATTTCAATAGCTCCTTGGTCATGTGACCTGCTGACCTTAACCAAGGTTCAGAATGTCCACGAACTACCCTTCTATATGGCACACCTTTTTGTTTGTCCCTTTTCATCTTAAGCTATTTTACATGCATTTTAAACATTTTTCATTCAATAGCTCCTTGGTCATGTTGACTGACCTCAACCAAGGTTCAGAATGGCCACTAACTACCCTTCTATATTGCACACCCTTTATTTTGTCCATTTTCATCTCACTCGATTATACATGCATTTTTCAAATTTGGCCATTTCAATAGCTCCTTGGTCATGTGACCTGCTGACCTCAACCAAGGTTCAGAATGTCCACTAACTACCCTGCTATATTTCACACCCTTTTCTATGTCCCTTTTCATCTCAGGTGATTTTACATACATTTTTCAAATTTCAAATTTCAATAGCTCCTTGGTCATGTGACCTGCTGACCTTAACCAAGGTTCAGAATGTCCACTAACTACCCTTCTATATTGCACACCCTTTTGTTTGTCCCTTTTCATCTTACTCAATTTTACATTAATTTTCAACATGTTCCATTCAAAAGCTCCTTGGCCGTGTGACCAACTGACCTCAACCAAGGTTCTTAAAGGCCATTAACTACCCTTCGATATTGCACAGCTTTTTGTTTGTCCATTTTCATCTCACTCGATTTTACATGCAGTTCTCAATATTGTAAAATTCCATAGTTCCTTGGTCATGTGACCTACTGACCTCAAACAAAGTGCAGAATGTACAGTAGGTGGGCCTAGACATTGCACTCCCTTTAGTTTGGCCATTTTCACCTAACTCGATTTGACATGCATTTTTTCACAATTAAACTTTTCAATAGCTCATTGGTTATGTGAACTACTTGCCTCAAACAAGGTTCAGAATGTACACTCAGTGGGCCTACACATTGCACACCCTTTAGTTTGTCCATTTTCATCTCACACGTTTTTAGATGAATTTTGTCAAATTTAGAATTTCAATAGCTCCTTGAACATGTGACCTACTGACCTCAAACAAGGTTCAGATTGTCCACTGACTACCCTCCTATGATACACAACCTTTTTTTTGTCCATTTTCATCTCACATGGTTTTATTCCAACAGTTCCCTGGTCATGTGACCTACATCCCTCAAACTACTTTCAGAACATCCACTGACTAGCCTTATACATGGCCCACCCTTTTGTTTGTCTATTTTCCTCTCACACGATTTTACCTGACTGTTCTGCTCCCCTGAAGGACAGTGTCACTCACACACCTAATCACTTGGGCCTTCTCCCTGGGGCCTTCCTAGCCTCCAGGCAGGTCCCCATTGCCCTGGTGACCTCTGACTCCAGGCCTCTAGGCCTACACTCCCTGCCTGCCTGCTTGCCCTCTCCCTGGGCCTGAGAGTGTATAGCTTACTTCCTGGAACTACAGACCTCCAGGCCTCCACACCCACTCTCCCTACCCTGTCAACACCCCTCTCACTGGGCATCACCCATCATCGTGTCTCGGCCGGGGCTCAGCCATCTCCATAACCTTGCCCACCAGGCAAAACAGGGCACCCACACTTAAGCACCCCTCCCTGGACACTAAGACGTCTATATTTCCACTGTCAGGAACCACGCTCACCTGGTAACCCGAAACAGGCTCTGTGTGCCTGGTAACCCGAAACAGGCTCTGTGTGCCTGGTAACCCAAAACAGGCTCTGTGCACCTGGTGACACACCTGCTTTTTTCCACTCAGAGACTAAGTCCCCTCTCCAACCTCCATGGCCCCCGAGTCCGGCCGCCCCTGCTCGGACTCAGAGTGCACTTGTGCACCCGGTGACCCTTTGACTTCCACAGCGTGTCCCAACCTGACTTACATTCCAACCAGAGGACGACCCCTGGTGGATGGGCGACCACCACCTAGCCCACTACCTGTCCAGAGCCCCATGTCAATGTCTTACGTCTCCTACCTGCCTGCCTGGGCTCTCTCACACTGTGTCTGGCCTCTGGTCCCTGGCCCTTCTGTGTGAACATGGTAAACTGTAATAAAAGAAGGAGGATGGTGGAGGAAAGACGCCTTCTGTCCCGACAAAAGCTTGGACTGATGGCTGACTTTCAATAGATCAGAGTGAGTGAGCTGCTCTGCTACGAATGAAACCCTGACCCAGAATCAGGTCATCTTCGAGTGATTTAGCACCAGGTTCCCCACTAAATGCGGTGCGCATCAGGAGAGGGGTGGAAACTCATCCGGCCGCACCCCAACCCCGTCACGAATGGCTCTACTCACCTGCCAAAAGAGGCAGACTATCCCGGGCCAACCGAATATCCATGGTGCTACTGTAGCCGATGTGAAATTGCTAGCTAGTTAGCGGTGGTGCGCGCTAGTGGCGTTTCAATCGGTGACGTCACTTGCTCTGAGACCTTGAAGTAGTGGTTCCCCTTGTTCTGCAAGGGCCGCGGTTTTGTGGAGCAATGGGTAACGATGCTTCGAGGGTGACTGTTGACGTGTGCAGAGCGTCCCTGGTTCGCGCCCAGGTCGGAGCGAGGGGACGGACGTAAAGTCTATACTGTTACACTACGGTATCGTTACGTTTAGGGGGGATTCTGACGTAGAGCCGTTCAGTAATAATCCCACAGACGGTAGCGTCGCACCATTAGCATACACCAAATGATGCTTGGGGGATTTGCGTGCGACCGTGACAGGTGGTTACGGTCCTTTGAATTTCATCAAGTTGACAATCAGTGATCCATGCCCAGTGGGAACCCAGGCTTCTTCTGACCGTTTATGGGTCCGCAGCAAATGAATGGGAGTGGGTGGTACTACCCACATCAGATGTAGGCCTCCCTCCCTAGACAATCTGGAGATACCTCTACAAGCGGATTCATGAAAAGCTCCCCGTTAACCAGCTATACTTTTGATACCAATTGGTATTAAACGCCCTCACCTTTTCATCTTTCTTCATGAAACAGATCTCAGGTTGAGGTCGACCCTCGGTTTTAATTCGCACCTTTTCTGTGTACCCCAGAGAATGAAAGGGGTTCAACAAAAACTAAACACAATTTGTGGTAGCATTGGTGGTGAAAAGTGAACACTCGAGCTGGTAACTAGCTAGTTAGCTATTGCTAACAGTACTTGCTACTGAAGTTAGCAGGGCAAATTGAAATAAATTGCACTAACTGGACACAAAAATAAAGTTATAAAACCAAGAAAACAATGTATAATCTACCTCCTCCGTCTCCTGTAACTTGAAGAAACTAATTTGAATTGAATAATATAAAAAAAATACTCAACTATCACCTTTCAATCTCTATCCAATAATGCCACCAACTCAAGCTTCTCAACGCATAGAACTCCTTATAATCCTCTGTGGCACAACCCCAATACAACGCACTAGGTTTGTTTTCTGATCCTAATCGTATGATTGGATGGCCAACATATCAGTTCATACTGAAAAAGCTTTGATTGGTTGGAGGACGTCCTCCAGAAGTGGTCATAATTACCATGTAGGTCTATGGAAGGGGTGAGGCCTACGAGCCACCTAGGTTTTGTATTGAAGTCAATGGATCCAGAGGAGGACAGAAGCTAGCTGTCCTCTGACTACATCATGGTGCTGACCCAGAGAGTGCTGTTGAAATTACAATTGATCTTCCTTGCAAAAGTTTTAATCAATTATTTGGCGACATATGAATATATTTAGTATAGTTTTATCTAAAAAGGAAAACTTTTTAGTGTATCACTATTTTTATTTTTATTACATTTCACTGAGGAGGATGGTCCTCCCCTTCCTCCTCTGAGGAGCCTCCACTGGTTGTTACCTCACAATAACTAGTGTTAGACAGGGTGCTAGGCAGCACAGGTAGATCCTGCTTTTGGGTGTGTCTACCTGGCAGGACACCCTGCCATGCCCCAGCTGGTCATGCCTACCTGGTGACGGCCTTGCCACGCCCTGTCATGGCCTAGTAGGAGTGTCTCAGTCATGACAACGCCTGCCTGAGGGGGGTGCATAATGATACCCAGAACGATACTGTTGCTGTCTCAATGAGAGGAGTGGACTGTGGAGTTATATATTCACTCTGTCTCCCAAGTTACATCTAGTCTATGAGACCAGGCTGGTCTCCCTCTAGTGGGAAATAACCAAACTACTGTAACTGATATAACGATTATGGTGCTATTTGGGACTCAACCCACAAAACTTTCAACTGAACTTAGTCAAATATATATATTTTTTGTTTTATTCCCAACTCCTAAACACACCACTGACCACACACACCACACCTACAGCAGCACCCTTGAATAACTCATTAGCGGTCTTCATAAACCTTACCTCGACCCTGATCATCAATAAAACTCCCTCCAACTCTATATTTGACAGAGATGTTTCCTCTCTCTCTGACCCCAATAATAACTGCCATGAAGAGGAACAGGTATGTGCATGTATGCACCTGCCAGTCAACAGACATGTCTTAGGTGAGTCACCTTTTCAGTCTGTTCCCAGAACAGTCACATCTAATTAACAAGGTGTGTTCGTCTCTAATACCTGTGTGAATATAGTACACTTGTGATCATAATACCTGTGTGAATAATAAACCTGTGATGATCATTATCTCACACTGGATTCCCCTCTTATTACTAAGAACAGCTATACCACAGAAGACAAAACACAAAACCTCCAGGACTTTCTGCAACACCTGATTAAAGTGAATTTCCTGAAGCCTTCGTAAACTAAAGTAGCATGTTATTTCCCTCAACAACCCTATTCGTAGAACAGCAAAGTGCTTCAGTTCACATTCTCATGACTGTTTAGCAGCACACGATTCCCTACATAGTGCATTACGTTTGACCAGGGCCCACATACTTCATTACATTTGACCAGAGTCCTATGAGCCCAGGTCAAAAGTAGTGCACTATGTAGGGAATAGAGTAACATTTGAAATGCAGTACGATTGTAATAATTTAGCTACAAAGAAACCCTCCCCAGTGTGTATTCTACTGGTTAATTTAACATCATAACCCATATGCCCACATGAGGTTGTGTCAGTATAAACTAGAGCCAGCTCAGGGATGTCTGTATTACAAGCCTCTCTTTATGTCTCTCTCTGTGCCTGACGCCGCCTCAGCTTGGGTTACACCAACACTGCTTCACCATGACAAGAGTGTCGTGTTTCAAATGGAGCAGATAGAAAGAGAGGACGGAGAAAAGGAGAAAGTGAGAGAGATTAAGGTAGAGGAAGGGAGAGAGAGGGGGAATTTACAGCTGTACTGCACCCTTGTTATTAAGTTCCATTAAACATGTTAGAGCCAATCTCTTTGTGTGTGTGTGTGTGTGTGTGTGTGTGTGTGTGTGTGTGTGTGTGTGTGTGTGTGTGTGTGTGTGTGTGTGTGTGTGTGTGTGTGTGTGTGTGTGTGTGTGTGTGTGTGTGTGTGTGTGTGTGCGTGCGTGCGGCGTGCGTGCGTGTGTGTGTCTTTGTATAACATGCTCATACAGGGTTTGATTGTCTGTGTTTATACCTGGGGTGGACAAGTGTTGAGGCGTTTCCAGAAACTGGTTCTGTCTCTCTCCCTTTCCTCTCTCCAGTCCTATACCCACCTACAGTACATACTCCTCTCCATGTCCACCGCTCAAAGTTCTATTCTGCACTTTTTCATCCCTTATTTCATTCTCTCTTCTTCCTGTACCCCCTCTACCTCTCTCTTCATTCTCCCTTTCTCCTCTATCCCCACCTTCTCTCTCCCACTCCCTCATCTCTCTCTCTATCTCTTTTTTTCTCTCATTTTCAGGTTTCCCTGAAAGTATGACTCATCCATCCAACACTCCTCTGAGGCTACACCCTCATAAAATAATTGAACAGTTCTACTGAGGGCTCCTTTTAATCCCAATGTACTTTACTCTTGGTTATTTAATTTCCTGGATACATAAAGCTGTAGATGAATTAACAGAAACACACCCGTGCATGCTCCTCATTGAATTTAACCAATATTAATGCTTTTAGCTCGAAACTGTACATCAATGATGACGTG
>NC_088419.1:76549931-76571463 GCF_034236695.1 Oncorhynchus nerka
ATGTTTTTAAAGGGCATGAATTTGACTTCATGTGGTTGTTACTAGTTACCACAAGCACAAAGTCAAAATATGCTAGGCCTGTCTATATTGTAAAAAGTCAATAATTTACTCTGTGGTTAATATTAGGTTTATGGTTAAGTTTGAAATAAGATTTGAAGAACATCAATTGTAGAAATACGCAGGGTTTAGCCATAATTATGACTTTATGGCTGTGGTAACTAGTGACAACAGTTTCATGTTGACGATGACCTGGCTGTCAAAGCTAGTTGGTCATTCCATCCACAGGGCTATTTGTCAAACATGTTAATGCATCCCAAATCGCACCCTATTCCCTATTTAGTGCACTACTTTTGACCAGGCTTATAGGACTCACGTAGGGCTCTGGTCAAAAGTAGTGCACTATATAGGGAATAGGATGCCATTTGGCATGTGTTTTTTTTGCCAGTCCTGATTCATCTTTTGTTCTCACGTGCTCACCCACTATTACATACAGGTTCATACTCCTCCTTGCGAGCTACAATAACTATTCTTTACTTAGGAGTGGTTGACTGGGTGGGTCTGCAGTAGGCTTGGCACGGTCTCACTGCTTTCACAGTTATGCCTCAGCACTTAAGTGGGTTTAGGATGTACACTGTATCATAACAGGTTTAAGTTCTGGTTTAGGTTCATTACAAGTCACAGTAAACTCATGGAACCTGAGTGTTTGAATGACAGATCAAAGAGTAACTCACTACAGGAGAGGGACATACAACAATGGCTCTTCCTATACCAGGACCCCAAACTAAAATGGGAGATAAAATTGTTGACTGCCAGGTAAAAAAAATATGCCAGGCTCCTATCCCAGTCCATGGACTGGAAATTGAGATACACTGATCTAGAGAAACATAATGCAAGTAATACTCTCTCTCTATCTTTTTTTCTCTCTCTCCACCTCTGAAAAACATGGGGTGTGCACAATCACTCACCATAAAGTATAACTCTGCCAGGTTTTTACCATTTGGAAGATCTGACTGAGTTATGAGAACTTGAGAAGGAGGAGCAATCAGTTAATATGTTCCAGACACATTGATAGTGGATGGGGTGGGTGAGAGGATGGGGGTTTCTGCTAATGCTTTGTCACTGTTATCCATGGAAGTAACCATTGATGTATTTTGTTTTGTGAAAGCAGGTTTTAGTGTCTGTGGTGGAGGCACGTCATTCCGCTGGGCTAAGGAGACACAAGAGGGAATGGATCATCCCTCCCCAGAAACTAGATGAAAATGTAGACTACACCAAGAAAGAGTTTATCGCCAAGGTAATGCCACATGACGGAGGTGCAATTGGTCGCTAGAAGAGCCATATATTTAGAGAGTTAAGACAAGTTTTAGAATTGAGAATATTGTTCTAATTCTAGATATTCAGTTATTGTTTAGATTTTCCTGACATAATATTAATGGGGAGCTAACATCAAATCAAATCATCAAATAAAATTTTATTTGTCACATACACATGGTTAGCAGATGTTAATGCGAGTGTAGCGAAATGCTTGTGCTTCTAGTTCCGACAATGCAGTAATAACCAACAAGTAATCTAACTAACAATTCCAAAACTACTGTCTTATACACAGTGTAAGGGGATAAAGAATATGTACATAAAGATATATGAATGAGTGATGGTACAGAGCAGCATAGGCAAGATACAGTAGATGGTATCGAGTACAGTATATACATATGAGATGAGTATGTAAACAAAGTGGCATAGTTAAAGTGGCTAGTGATACATGTATTACATAAGGATGCAGTAGATGATATAGAGTACAGTATATACGTATACATATGAGATTAATAATGTAGGGTATGTAAACATTATATTAGGTAGCATTGTTTAAAGTGGCTAGTGATATATTTTACATAATTTCCCATTATTAAAGTGGCTGGAGTTGAGTCAGTGTGTTGGCAGCTTTGATGCACCTGTACTGACCTCGCCTTCTGGATGATAGCGGGGTGAACAGGCAGTGGCTCGGGTGGTTGTTGTCCTTGATGATCTTTATGGCCTTCCTGTAACATCGGGTGGTGTAGGTGTCCTGGAGGGCAGGTAGTTTGCCCCCGGTGATGCGTTGTGCAGACCTCACTACCCTCTGGAGAGCCTTACGGTTGTGGGCGGAGCAGTTGCCGTACCAGGCGGTGATACAGCCCGCCAGGATGCTCTCGATTGTGCATCTGTAGAAGTTTGTGAGTGCTTTTGGTGACAAGCCGAATTTCTTCAGCCTCCTGAGGTTGTCCAGATGGGTTAGGGCAGTGTGCAGTGTGGTTGAGATTGCATCGTCTGTGGACCTATTTGGGCGGTAAGCAAATTGGAGTGGGTCTAGGGTGTCAGGTAGGGTGGAGGTGATATGGTCCTTGACTAGTCTCTCAAAGCACTTCATGATGACGGAAGTGAGTGCTACGGGGCGGTAGTCGTTTAGCTCAGTTACCTTAGCTTTCTTGGGAACAGAAACAATGGTGGCCCTCTTGAAGCATGTGGGAACAGCAGACTGGTATAGGGATTGATTGAATATGTCCGTAAACACACCGGCCAGCTGGTCTGCGCATGCTCTGAGGGCGCGGCTGGGGATGCCGTCTGGGCCTGCAGCCTTGCGAGGGTTAACACGTTTAAATGTTTTACTCACCTCGGCTGCAGTGAAGGAGAGTCCGCATGTTTTCGTTGCAGGCCGTGTCAGTGGCACTGTATTGTCCTCAAAGCGGGCAAAAAAGTTATTTAGTCTGCCTGGGAGCAAGACATCCTGGTCCGTGACTGGGCTGGTTTTCTTCTTGTAGTCCGTAATTGACTGTAGACCCTGCCACATACCTCTTGTGTCTGAGCCGTTGAATGAGATTCTACTTTGTCTCTATACTGACGCTTAGCTTGTTTGATAGCCTTGCGGAGGGAATAACTGCACTGTTTGTATTCGGTCATGTTACCAGTCACCTTGCCCTGATTAAAAGCAGTGGTTCGCGCTTTCAGTTTCACGCGAATGCTGCCATCAATCCACGGTTTCTGGTTAGGGAATGTTTTTATCGTTGCTATGGGAACGACATCTTCAACGCACGTTCTAATGAACTCGCACACCGAATCAGCGTATTTGTCAATGTTGCTGTCTGACGCAATACGAAACATATCCCAGTCCACGTGATGGAAGCAGTCTTGGAGTGTGGAATCAGCTTGGTCGGACCAGCGTTGGACAGACCTCAGCGTGGGAGCTTGTTGTTTTAGTTTCTGTTTGTAGGCAGGGATCAACAAAATGGAGTCATGGTCAGCTTTTCCGAAAGGAGGGCGGGGCAGGGCCTTATATGCGTCGCGGAAGTTAGAGTAACAATGATCCAAGGTTTTGCCAGCCCTGGTTGCGCAGTCGATATGCTGATACAATTTAGGGAGTCTTGCTTTCAGATTAGCCTTATTAAAATCCCCAGCTACAATGAATGCAGCCTCAGGATGTATGGATTCCAGTTTGCAAAGAGTCAAATAAAGTTCGTTCAGAGCCATCGATGTGTCTGCTTGGGGGGGAATATATACGGCTGTGATTATAATCGAAGAGAATTCTCTTGGTAGATAATGCGGTCTACATTTGATTGTGAGGAATTCTAAATCAGGTGAACAGAAGGATTTGAGTTCCTGTATGTTTCTGTGATCACACCACGTCTCGTTAGCCATAAGGCATATGCCCCCGCCCCTCTTCTTACCAGAAAGTTGTTTGTTTCTGTCGGCGCGATGCGTAGAGAAACCCGCTGGCTGCACCGCGTCCGATAGCGTCTCTCCAGTGAGCCATGTTTCCGTGAAGCAAAGAACGTTACAGTCTCTGATGTCCCTCTGGAATCCTACCCTTGCTCGGATTTCATCAACCTTGTTGTCAAGAGACTGGACATTGGCGAGAAGAATGCTAGGGAGTGGTGCACGATGTGCCCGTCTCCGGAGTCTGACCAGAAGACCGCCTCGTTTCC
This sequence comes from Oncorhynchus nerka, assembly GCF_034236695.1. Lineage (NCBI taxonomy): Eukaryota > Metazoa > Chordata > Actinopteri > Salmoniformes > Salmonidae > Oncorhynchus > Oncorhynchus nerka. Next base: position 76,553,888 of record NC_088419.1, read on the forward strand.
CTCTTTTACGGATTCGTTTTTTTGGGTCACCGGCTGGGATCCATTCCGTTGTCCTGGTTGAAAGGCAGAACACAGGGTCCGCTTCGTGAAAGTCATATTCTTGGTCGTACTGATGGTGAGTTGACGCTGATCTTATATTCAGTAGTTCTTCTCGACTGTATGTAATGAAACCTAAGATGACCTGGGGTACTAATGTAAGAAATAACACGTAAAAAAAACAAAAAACTGCATCGTTTCCTAGGAACGCGAAGCGAGGCAGCCGTCTCTGTCGGCGCCGGATGTAAATGGTATAGTACATGGTATAGTACCAGTCAAAAGTTTGAACACACCTAAGAGCATACCACCCTGCATCCCACTGCTGGCTTGCTCCTGAAGATAAGCAGGGTTGATCCTAGTCAGTCCCTAGATGGGAGATCAGATGCTGCTGGAAGTGGTGTTGGGGGGCCAGTAGGAGGCACTATTTCCTCTGGTATAACAAAATAAATCCCAGGGCAGTGATTGGGGACATTGCCCTGTGTAGGGATGCTGTCTTGTGGATGGGATGTTAAATGGGTGTCCTGACCTTCTGTGGTCACTAAAGATCCCATGGCACTTATTGTAAGAGTAGGTGTGTTAACCCTGGTGTCTTGGCTAAATTCCCATTCTGGCCCATAAAACCATCATGGCCACCTAATCATCCCCAGCTTACAATTGGCTTATTCATCCACTCTCTCCTGTAACTATTCCCCAGGGAGAATGTGTTCTCAGTCAACTTAACTGGTTACATTTTTAAAAACGACTTATTCAAGGGATTTTCTTTTATTTTTTAACAATTTTCTACATTGTAGAAAACACTATGAAATAACACATATGAAATCATGTAGTAACCAAAAAAGTGTTAAACAAATCTAAAAGTATTTAATATTATAGATTCTTCAAAGTAGCCACCCTTTGCCTTGATGACAGCTTTGCACACTCTTGGCATTCTCTCAACCAGCTTCATGAGGTAGTCACCTGGAATGCATTTCAATTAACAGGTGTGCCTTGTTAAAAGTTAATTTGTGGAATTTATTTTCTTCTTAGTCCGTTTGAGCCAATCATTTGTGTTGTGACAAGGTAGGGGTGGTATACAGAAGATAGCCCATATTATGGCAAGAACAGCTCAAGTAAGCAAAGAGAAACAACAGTCTATCATTACTTTATGACATGAAGGTCAGTTAATCTGGAAAATGTCAAGAACTATGAAAGTTTCCTCAAGTGCAGTCACAAAAACCATCAAGCACTATGATGAAACTGGCTCTCATGAGGACCGCCACAGGAAAGAAAGACCCAGAGTAACCTCTGGAGAGGATAAGTTCATTAGAGTTACCAGACTCAGAAATTGGAAATTGCAGCCCAAATAAATGCTTCACAAAGTTCAGAGAATCAGGCCTTCATGGTCAAATTCCTGCAAAGAAACAACTACAAAACAACACCAATAAGAAGAGACTTGCTTGGGCCAAGAAACACGAGCAATGGACATTAGACCGGTGGAAATCTGTCCTTTGGTCTGATGAGTCCAAATTTTAGATTTTTGGTTCCTACCGCCGTGTCTTTGTGAGACGCAGAGTAGGTAAACGGATGATCTCTGCATGTGTGGTTCCCACCATGAAGCATGGAGGAGGAGGTGTGATGGTGCTTTGCTGGTGACACTGTCAGGGATTCATTTAGAATTCAAGGCACACTGAACCAGCATGGCTACCACAGCATTCTGCAGCGATACGCCATCCCATCTGGTTTGCGCTTAGTGGGGCTATCATTTGTTTTTCAACAGGACAATGACCCAACACACCACCAGTCTGTGTAAGGGATATTTGACCAACAAGGAGAGTGATGGAATGCTGCAACAGAGGACCTTGCCTCCACAATCACCGGACTTCTACCCAACTGAGATGGTTTGGTATGAGTTGGACCACAGAGTGATGGAACAGCAAGAAGTGCTCAGCATATGTGGGAACTCCTTAAAGACTATTGGAAAAGCATTCCAGGTGAAGCTGGTTGAGAAAATGCCAAGATTGTGCAAAGCTGTCATTAAGGCGAAGGGTGGCTACTTTGAAGAATCTCAAATATAAAATATATTTTGATTTGTTTAACACTTTTTTTGGTTACTACATGATTCCATGTGTTATTTCATAGTTTTGATGTCTTCACTATTATTCTACAATGTAGAAAATAGTAAAAATAAAAAACCCTTGAATGAGTAGGTGTGTCTAAACTTTTGACTGGTACTGTAAATGCACTATAATGCGGAAACCACATTGATCCAACTCTTTAAATATGTGTCTCTCGTCTCTAGCAATGTTAATATTGCTGTCGTGTTTGTTGTATTTTGTGTTTGTGTCGACTCACTCCTCTACCTGTCTATCTGTGTGTCTGTGTTTCAGATCCGGTCAGATTCAGACGATGGGACTGGTAATGTGCAGTACTCTCTAACTGGGGTGGGAGCTTCTAAAAACCCCATCCACCTGTTCATAGTGAACCCTGACACCGGCTTTGTAAGGATCACTGGTATCCTGGACCGGGAGACTATCGCCATGTACAATGTGAGTATCACACCTACAGCAGAGCCAAATAACTGAAGATATAGCACAGGTGTATTAGTACTGCCGCAATGTATGATGTCCTTTGGTTGATTTATAGATAGATATGATGATGTTTTTTTTCTCTTCAGTTGTCAGGTAACGCTAAGTTCACTAATGGCAATGAAGCAGAAAAGAACATTGATTTGAGGATCCAAGTTGTGGATCAAAATGATAACCCTCCTATTTTCGGTGATATTAACCCAGGAGAGGTGTACGAGCTCAGCCCATCAGGTAAGTGTTTGGCAATAAATCAATAACTTCCCCTAGAAAAGTGGGTTGCTCTGTTTAAGAGTGTCTGCTAAATGATTCAAATGTAAAATGTTTACAACTCCCCCTAGAAAATGGGAATGTGCCAATGCAATCCCAATGTGTGTTCTAGCTAATGACAGCATAATCTCTCATGGACAGACAACGTAACTAATAATCCAGTAGCTGGTGCAAGATTTTCATTCTGGGTTGCCAAGTTTAATGATAGCATGACAACATCCCATGAATGTTTTTTAAATGTCCTGGGCCGATGTTATTTGATGAACATTAATAGAGATATTAGTGTTGATGACAGTTTTTTTTCTGTGTCTGTAGACACGTCCATCATGACATTGACTGCAACAGACGCTGACGAACCAGGGAATGAGAACTCTAAGATTGCCTACACCATAATTAAACAGGAGCCTCCAGGAGAGAGCATGTTCCACATCACCAAGGATGGAGTACTGAAAGTAAAACGGCCCACACTGGACAGAGAGGTACATACAGCATAGTCACCCATCTTTATTTATTTTTTCTTTCTATTTATTTTGTCTTTATTTTTACCCCATTTTTGTGATATCCAATTGGTAGTTAGAGTCTTGTCCCTTCACTGCAACTCCCGTACAGACTAGGGAGAGGCGAAGGTCAAGAGCTGTGCGTCCTCCAAAACATAACCCCGCCAAGCCGCACTGCTTCTTGACACACTGCTCGCTTAACCCGTAAGCCAGCCACACCGATGTGTCAGAGGAAACACCGCACCCGTGGCGACCGTGCGTACATGCGCCCGGCCTGCCACAGGAGTCGCTAGAGCGCGATGGGACAAGGACTTCCCGGCCGCATGCACGCTGTTTTTAATAGACAGATTGTTATTAGACACTCAGTTTTTATATATATATATATTTGAATCTCTTTTGTTTTCTAGGTGCAGGACTGGTACATGCTGACAGTGAAAGGTACAGATCTATACGGTAGACCAGAGGGCAACACCGGCACCGGAACCTTTAGAGTCAACATCAAGGATGTGAACGACAATCCTCCCACTCTGGAGAAAGATGAGGTATCTAGAACATTACTCCATCAGCCTGATCCCAGATCTGTATGTACTTTAGAAAACACTCCCAACAGCATACTCCAGCCTGATCCTAGATCTGTATAATATAATTGTTTCATTGTCTCACGTCAGATGATGACTCCATATGCACTGTTCATGGCAATGCATTGCTTTGGAATGGCACCATCTGTCGGAAGACAATGTTAACTAGTTATGCTAGTCAGAGGTGTTGACTAGCACATACACAGTTCTGGGACCAGGATAATATTACTCCCCCTCTGTATAGTATTAGGACACTAGAGGCTGATGTATTGTCTGATACTCTTTGTGTGGTTCTGCAGTATGAGGGCAGTATTGAGGAGAACACAGAGAACGTGGAGGTGATGAGGTTCAAAGCGGAGGACATGGACATGGAGAACACTCCTAACTGGGCGGCTCAGTTTGAAATCGTCAAGGGAAACGAGGCTGGCTACTTCAGCATTGAGACAGACCCCAAGACCAACGAGGGAGTTCTGATACTCAAGAAGGTACGGCATGAGCTCTATCACACTGCACAGTCATACATTCACAGATATACTGTGTACACACACACACACACACATACAGATGCATTCACACACTTACACACACATTTTCTCCTTTCTTTTTCTGCTGAAATGAAAGACAAGTGCCAGATCCATTTGTTTACATGTGCCTTTTTGTTTCTTCCATCCATTAGTCTGTAGACTATGAAGACGTCAAACACCTTGAGCTGGGAATAGCCGTAGCTAACCAGGCTCCACCTTATAATGGCGAAGGAGGAGGAGGAGGAGGAGGAAGTGGGACAGGAGGAGGAGGAGGAGGAGGAAGTGGGACAGGAGGAGGAGGAGGAGGAGGCGGTAGTGGAGGCAGTGGAGGCGGCAGTGGAGGAGGCGGCAGTGGAGGAGGCGGCAGTGGAGGAAGCGGCAGTGGAGGAGGAGGCAGTGGAGGAGGAGGTGGAGGATCGTGGTTTAGTGGTGGAGGTTCTACAGGGAAACCTATGAAGACCTACCCAGTGAAGATCGCTGTGAAGAACCAGCCAGAGGGGCCACGGTTTGACCCCAAGGTCAAGGCTATCCCCATCTCAGAGGGAGGAGACTTCAACATCAACAAGGTGATCGGCTCCTACCATGCCATCGACGGAGACACACTAATGCCTGCACAGAACGTCAGGTCTGTAGCGTCTCTCTCTCTCTCTCTCTCACACACACACACACACACTCTAGTGGTTAGAGAGTTGGACTAGTAACCAAAAGTTAACCCACTGTTCCTAGGCCGTCATTGAAAATATGAATTTGTTCTTAACTGACTTGCCTAGTTAAATAAAGGTAAAATAAGCACACACACACACACACGGCAATACCTAGTCTGATCTGTTGAGCTCAAATACACAAACCCTATCCGATATGCATAAGTTCATATACCAAAACATTTTCCACTATCCCTGTTTTTCCTGATGTAGGTATGCTAAGGGCTCTGACCCAGACAACTGGCTGACCGTTGATGAGTTGACTGGGGATATTAAACTCAATAAGATGCCTGACAGAGAGTCCAAGTTCCTGGTCAACGGGACATACTACGCCAAAGTTCTCTGCATGACCCAAGGTAAGCTAGTTCAGCCTCTTGGCAGTTAGCTTCTTAGACTTGACACACAACACCCTACAGTATATTGAATGTCAATGTGCCAAGGGAAGGATCTGAACCTGGGTCTCCCATGGGAGAAACCAAAATCGTAACAGTTAGCGCAATATGAAATTCCATCTTTTCCCGAGCGTGACACTGATTTGAAGCTGCACAGAGGGCTACCTCATCACATCTGCTACCTTTGTATAGGACATATGTTGCATAACATGAATAACTCAAGTTGAACTAGTTAGTCTATAGCCTTCTGCTGCATTTCTGAATGAAATGACATGATCTCTAATTACAATCTATTCTACATAGCACAAGATTATATAACATCAGTCTATATAACCCCTGAGCCTGAATCCTAACTTGTAACACTATCCATGTTCTGTGGCTCTGCTAAGCACTGAAAATAGAGAAGAGTACACTCCTGTCTCCTTATAGCCTTGTATTCTGCTCATACTCCGTAATCCATACATCAAGGCTGACCGGATGTAGCCTGTTCCCAGATCTGTTTGTGCTCTTGTAAACTCCATTGCTGTCTTTGTCAAGCCAAATATTTCATGTCATGTTTGGCATGACAATGAGTGACAAGGAGGTGACATGATAGGACAAACAGACTGGCATTAGATCTGATGTGCAGTAAAGGGGCCTGATTCACAAAACCTTCTTAACTGCCATTTTTTCCTTAACCATAGACTTGTGAAGAAAGTTCAGCAAAGTTGCTATTCCTCAATAAAGTTATTGGAAATATTCTTAATTTTTTTCCTATGTTTCTTCCTAAGAAAAACATAATGTTTTAGTATTGCGTCACTGCAGGATTGCTTTCCAGGCATCCTTGCCCTCTCACAGAGCTTTTTTGCAGAAGTTATTTGTGATTTTGACCGCCGACTCCGCCTTCCCATTAGCTTTTGGGTGTCGTGGTGATGACGTGATGTGCTCGAATTCCCCTTCTGCAGCGAATTTTCAGAACTCAAATCCAGAGAATTGGGGTCCATTATCTGAAATCTGGCTGGCCATAGCTGGCAAACTGAGCCTTGCAGCGTTTGATCGTTGTCTCTGTTGAGAGGTCAGGGAGGAGGTCAATCTCCCAGAAGTCTGAATAATGATCGACTACCAGCAGAAAGTCTTTGCCACTGTGCTGGAAGAGATCTAGACCTACTATCTGCCAGGGGCACATTGGTAACTCATGGGAAATCATTGTCTCTCTCTGTTGCTCAATGGCATATTTATTGTAGACTGTGCATTTATTGACATAGTCTTCGATTTCACTCTGCATCCCAATACAGTGTGTCACATGCTTGTCTGTAACAAGCCTCACCTCCAATGTGACTTGAGTGCACGTGCGCCAACAAATGGCAGTTAAGAAGGTTTTGTGAATCAGGCCCCTTTACTGCACATCAGATCTAGTGCCAGTCTGTTTGTGCTATCATGTCACCTCCTTGTCACTCATTGTCATGCCAAACATGACATGAAATATTTGGCTTGACAAAGACAGCAATGGAGTTTACAAGAGCACAAACAGATCTGGGAACAGGCTACTTCCGGTCAGCCTTGATGTATGGATTACGGAGTATGAGCAGAATACAAGGCTATAAGGAGACAGGAGTGTACATCTCAGGGCGCAGAGACCGGGGAATAACGACTCTGACCCTTGAATATTATTCCGTTTTGAACACTGAGCTCCTCTTTCACTGGCCAATATTCTCTGACGGCTAGAGCAGTTTCTTCCTTGCAGTCGGGCCAGCCCATCAGAATCACAGACCTCAATGCCTGGAGGTGCTCGTCCCTGTCTGTTTGCTGTCTGATTTGTATAAGGCGCTGGTCCGTAACATTGAGGTAGTCAGCCTGGTTGATGTGTTCAACATTCACTTGCACTGTTTGTAAGCTGAACACTGCGTGTTGTTCATGCATGGAGCGTGTGCGAGTGCCTGATGCAGTAGCCCTGCCGAGCGTGTCACTCACATACATCTCCGGCCCTGGCTTATACACCACCTTGAGGTTGTAGCTTTGTAGGGCCAGTAGCATGCTCTGCAGTCGTTTCGGGGCATTCAGGAGAGGCTTGCTGAATATTGCAATAAGGGGCTTGTGATCTGTCTCTGTGGTAATGTTGTCGCGCCCGTACAAGTAGTGGTAGAAGCGTTGACATGCAAACACAATGCTGAGGCACTCCTTCTCTATCTGGGCATAGTTCTGCTCTCTTGGAGTGAGTGCCCTAGAGGTGAATGCCACAGGCTGGCCCTCCTGCATGAGGCAACAGCCAAGTCCATACGGTTGTGTTAGATCAGTGGAGATCCAGGTAAAGAGCCGGACATATATCCGGCCAGTTGCCTGACTAATTCCTCTCCCTCAGATGACAGAGGACGTGGAGCGATGAGCTTTTGGAGGAGTGTGGAATTTAACAAATTTCCAGGGTGCCTGTAGAAAAGGCCTATGGAGTTGATGGAAACCCTTTAATTCATGGCCACTTGCACAGCAAAATCAGAAATGGGTTGCCTCCCCTAACAATCTTCGTCCCTATTCCTTTGTGACAACTACTGATGGTAAAAAAGGGCTTTCTAAATCCAAAAACACTCCTTACCCCAGGACACCCTCAACAGCTGACTATCCAGGGAAATTAAGAAAAATGAGCCGTCTGTTTCTGCATAGATCTGATAGATTTATTAACGGGACAAACAAACAAACAGGCTGACGTTTCAGCGTAGTTCACCTTCATCGGAGCCTTGAGTAGAAAAAGGTGGGAGGCGCCTATTTAACCTCACAGGGGAGTGTCACACTTGCCATGTTTTTCAAACATGTCATTTAGAGCTGTCAATAATATCAACTAGACATGGGCTATTTAACCAAGTCTAATAAGCCTTCTAGATTCCTTCCTACATATACAGTGCATTCCACTTGAATAATAACAAAGGAAAGAGAAATAAACAAAAACATATTTACAAAAGAAGAGTAAGAGCTGACCCATTTCGCTCGACTGCGTCTAGGCAGTACATCCTCTCTCGGTAGCAATTTCCTCACAATATTGCCTCCTCTGGTGGAGAGAGAAACTTTCTCAATTCCCCAGAATTTCAAAGTGGAGGCTTGAGCCATGGTTAGCACTCGCTTAGTGCCTCCCACCTTTTCCTACTCAAGGCTCTGATGAAGGCGAATTACGCCGAAATGTCAGCCTGTTTGTTTGTCTCGTTAATAAATCCATCAGATCTATGCAGAAACAGAGTGCTCCTTTTTCTGTATTCTCCCTGATAGTCACCTGTTCAAGTGTCCTGGGGTAAGGAATGTTTTGGGATTTACAAATCGAGCACATGATTCCGTTTGTTCAAGCTGGGCTGAAGTGCTTTTGGGTACACTTCCTTTCTATGTCTTTATAAATACATTTGATTGATTGACTGACTGATTGATTGATTGTCGCACTCTTTTCCTGTTCAGACATGCCCTCTAAGACAGCCACGGGTACGGTAGCCATCCAAGTAGAGGACTTGAACGACCACTGCCCCACGCTTACCAGTAAAGTTCAGACCATGTGTATGACAGCCGATGCTATTACCGTGACGGCAGTGGACAAGGATGCGTTCCCCAACGGAGCCCCCTTCACCTTCACCATCATCCCAGAGGGAACAGAGGGAGTGTGGGTGGTCGAGCACCTAAACGGTGAGAGGCCTGGAGAATGGAGTTCCTACTGAGGGAATAAGATGATGATAGCACACAATAAAACCATTAGGATTATTTAGTCTAGAAAACAAGAAGAGCTACACTGAGTGGTAGCATAGCCAAGCATATCATATCACATATACTGTATTATATACTATTCTACTGTATCTTAGTCACTTAATAACGTTTACATATCTTGCATTACTCATCTCATATGTTTTTACTGTATTCTATACTATTCTACGGTATCTAAATGACTTAATGTTTACATATTTGGCATTACGCATCTCATGTATATACTGTTTTCTATGCTATTCTACTGTGTCTTAGACCGTTCTGCTCTTATATCACTCGTTCCATATGTGTATAGTCTTAATTCATTCCTACTTAGATTTGTGTGTATTGGGTATATGATGTGTAATTTGTTAGATATTACTTGTTAGATATTACTGCACTGTCGGAGCTAGAAGCACAAGCATTTCGCTACACCCGCAATAACATCTGCATGTGACCAATACAATTTGATTTGACAGACTTGCCTATTTCCTTAGTCATAGAGATGAGGAAGGAAAGATAGTATATCTATCTGACAACCTGTCTCATGTCTGACTGTGTTTGTGTCTAACCTCTGACCTTACAGACACCTCGACCATCCTGAGGTCCCAAAAGGATTTGTGGCCGGGCTCCTACGCAGTTGCCATGGAGATCCGCGACCAGCAGGGGCACGCGTGTCCTGACTTGCAGAAGCTAAAGGTAGATGTCTGCACGTGTGCGGACAAAGGGAAGGCATGCGCGACGCGAGGAGTTAAGGGCTCTACTGGGGCAGTTCTAGGGCCTGCAGCAATTGGACTGCTCTTCCTGGGTCTGCTGACGCTACTGCGTGAGTATGATGTCATCATCTAGAAGAAAAAAAGGCAGAACGCATTCAGGATTTGCAGTGAAACAAGGGAAATGTATTGCATATTTTCAGGACAAATCTTTTGACCAACTGGGTTCATCAATGTCTACAATAGTGAGAAAATCAAAGTCATCATTGTGACATGGTTAGAGCTAGAGTTAGTCATCGAGGGGATGGGGATTGCCTGAGCAAGGCGCAGATTCACTGATCTTGATCATATAATGAGAAGATAATTCTTACTAAGCAGTAATTCTGCTTAGAGCCCTGCTCAGCCAGGCCGATCCTCTTAAATATTCTGGTACCATAGAGATAGATAGGTGACTCATCTTTATATCTGTGCCATTATAGCGTCTGTGACAGCATGGGCAGCGCCATTGAAGCTGCAGCCCATAGGAATCCCCACCCAGTTGACTACTTTAAAATGGCCAAAGCATGGTGGAAGCCCTCAATGGAAATGTCCATGCTAAAATGGGTCAGATCCATGATGAATCCTCTATCTATCTCTATGGCTGGTACACTAAACTCTTCCCATAGTCCCTCCTCTATCACACAGCTCTGAACTGATCTGTCTTTAAACAATCCCAGTTTTAGTTGAGGAGACAAGAGAGACATATCACTAAGTCATCTATTGAGCCATTTAAGACTGAATTTCCTACAGAATGCCTAATCAAACATCATTGCCTAAACTTGATTGATATTTGTCAGAGCAAGTCTGAGTCGACACCTGAAATATACTGATCAAAAATATAAACGCAACATGTAAAGTGTTGGTCCCATGTTTCATGAGCTGAAATACAAGATCCCAGAAAAGTTCCATATGCACAAAAAACTATTTATCTCAAATTTTGTGCACAAATTCGTTTTCATCCCTGTGTGTGAGCATTTCTCCTTTGCCAAGATAATCCATCCACCTGACAGATGTAGCATATCAAGAAGCTGATTAAACAGCATGATCATTACACCTTGTGCTGGGGAAAATAAAAGGCCACTTAAAATGTGCAGTTTTGTCACACAACACAATGCCACAGGGGGGTTGCTGAGGAGTATTTATGTCTTTAATAAAGCCCTTTTGTGAGGAAAAACTCATTCTGATTGGCTGGGCCCTGACTCCCGAATGGGTGGGCCTGGCTCCCAAGTGGGTAGACCTATGCCCTCCCCGGCCCACCCATGGCTGTGCCCCTTTAACTATGTCATACGGTATAAACAAAAAAGTAGTTGGTCTCCTGCTACACTTGTAAATCTTGTACTGTGAGTGGATTTACATTTACTATATTACATCTAGTCTATGAGACCAGGCTGTGATTACGGCTCATCCTAAATGAATCATGAATAATTATGAGTTAGAAAGTTATAGACTCACAAATATCATACCCCCAAGACATGATAACCTCGCACCATTACAATTACAGGGGAGGTTAGCATTTTTGGGGGGGAATGATATTTATGCCGCTGTAGCTTTCTCACTCATCATTATTCACAATTAATTCAGGATTATCCGTAATCATGGTAGTATCCACATTAATAGAGAAGTGTTTAGAAACATATTCTAGTTTAATTTACTCCAAAATAACACAATACATTATTTACCATGAATTTCTATTGGGCACAAAATAATCTGAAACGCAACCAAAACAAACAGAAAATGCATCCAATAATGTGTAGAGTCACAAGCTTGTTGTAGTCATTGCGTGCTATGAATATGGGACCCCCAAATACATAACTTTTTACTACTTTAATAAACATAAGTCAATTTGTCCCAATACTTTTGGTCCCCTAAAATGGGTGGGCTTTGGTTAAAAAGTGCTATAATTTCTAAACAGTTCACCCGTCAAATCTATAGTGCTGGAGTACAGAGGCAAAACAACAAAACATGTATCGCTGTCCCAATACTTTTGGAGCTCACTGTATAGTCAACATCAGCCCTACTCTTGCTTTCTTGCTTATGCCGTATAATGGCAGGTCATAGCTCTGTCATAGCTCTCAGTTTTTAATTGAAGCTGCTACTCTTATGTTTTGTCTAACCCCCCTCATGGTTCTGTCTCCACAGTAATCCCTCTCCTGCTGTTGTTCTGTACGTGTGGGGGTGCCGGAGGTCTTCCTGGGGGCTTCACTGAGATGCCCTTTGACGCCAAGGCACAACTTATATCCTACCACACTGAGGGACAGGGGGAGAACACGGTAAGAAGGGGAAAGAAGGGTGTGTGTGCATGCGGGGTCACAGATCATCTTTTGTGTGAATGATTCCACTATGGTAGTATGTTTCTCGTTGGGGTTAATGGTCCAAGATGTCACAGCAATATTTTTTTTAACCCTCTGACCCCTGACCTCTTACAGGAAGTACCTCTGCTGAACGCACCAGTTCAGGTCGACACAGGAAGGGTCAAAATGGCCAATGCGGGAACCATTGCAGCAACGGCCGGAGGGGCGGGGCTAATGATAGGTGGTGGTCAGTTCCAGAACTCCTCCTCCACGATGGGTGGTGGATTCTACCAATCAGACGGCCTTATGGATATTGGATATAATAATGGAGGAGAGATAATCGGCCATGGGAATGGAGGGGGCTTTTATTCTGAGTATGAGAGCAGAGAAGGAGGAGGAGCCTATGAAGGCATCGCCCTGCCTGATCACTACCTGGAGGAGTACTACTCTCAGGTAAGGAGGCAGAAAATAGATCTGTCAGGTCAGTAGATTGTGAATCAACATAGAGTAGAGAGCACAAATAGAAATACAGTGTCCATATATGAACGGTTGTGTGTATATTTAACTGGTTTAACTGTCCCTGGTTGGTTGTTTAGCAACAAAACCGACATATGTGCAATTATGGGGCAAAACAGACGGGGTTGGGTTAGATTGTTGACAATATGTAAACTATATTTAATCTCCAAATGTTTATTGAAAACATAAATACATTTGCACAATGAGCACTTGATGTCTGTCAAATACATCATTGCCGTTGTTGGTTAGCTAGCTAGCGTATTTTTTGCCATATTAGCATTGACATGAAATCAGTCAAAACACCTCAAAACGATGGGATCACGTGACCCTTGAACGAGATGGCCGCATGAACTAAGAGCTCCGCACAAGTAGTTTCCAATTCCTAATCTTACCTCCACTCCAAGTTCAAACTCATTTAGCTTTAGTAAGAAAAAGTCATGGCGGCTACAAAAGGCGACACTACAGGTGACATTTTTACCCGGACTCGAGTATTAGCGACGGAAAAAGCCTCCAAGAAGAAGCTAGCCTCAGAAAAAACTAGCGCCATTAGCCAGGAGCAAGAGAACCCGCTCCCCCACGAGGCACAACGAATGCCAACCTCGCACTCTGTCGAAGACATCCTTTCTGAGTTGAGATCCCAACGTACAGAACTAAATACTAAATTAGATGCCATTAACTCTCAGCTCAGTGCGATAGGGGGCAAGGTGACAATCCTGGAAAACGCTTTGCCTGACATCAACAACAAGATAACCATAAATGCGAGCGCCTGGACGACGCAGGGGGCCGAATCCTATCCATGGAAAACTTATTGACAGATGCCATGGAAACAATAGCATATGCTAAAAAGAAAATCGAGCATCTGGAAGAGAAAACAGAGGACCTGGAAAACAGGGGGCGAAGGAATAATTGTGTTCTATTCAATCTGGGCGAAAAAGAAGAGGGAAACATGCCACTGATCCACTACCTGCAAGACAAACTTCCCGAGTGGCTCCACCTGTCCACCGACAGTCCCATAGAACACGAGAGAGCTCACCGAGCACTGAGGCCCCCACCAGCAGCCAGACAATCACCGCGCCCAATCACCATACGTTTCCTGAGATTCACCGACAAGGAACGAGTCCTACGGGCGGCGAAAAACAACACCATCACAGCCTTAAACGCCAAACTCGCTTTACACCAGGACCTATCAGCTGGAATACGTCGAAAGCGCCGAGAATTTGACGAAGTGAAGAAATACTCCATTGACCGAGGCATCTTCAGGGGATTCAAATACCCAAACGAGCTCAGGATTCTTCACCAAGGAGCCTTGCGACACTTCAAAACTCCCGAAGAGGCAAAACGTTTTTTGAAAGACAATCCTGGCCAATGAGAAACAGACCAATGACTAAATGCAATTTAATGCCATTACTAAAGGAGGTAAGACGACATATAGCCGATATCCAGAGACCCACCCCCTAAATGTCATTATAGCCGTCCAATTTATATTTATTTTCCTTTAACTGAGAGGGATGGGCTGTATAGCCTAACCTAGGCCTACTAATGTTTCAGCCTACTTTTATTTCCCTGTTTTTGTTGTTGCTATTATTGCTTGGGGTTCCCTATGTCCCTTGGGGAGGTATATGTAGGCTGGGCTATTGATTTTATTTTTCTCCCCTCTTTTACTGTGGTCTGGACGAGGGCCACTGTGTTATTTACTCAATGCGGGGTGGAGAGGATGAGGCATTTCTTTGGTGGGGAGAGGGAGACGTTGTGCGTTGCTAACTGTTCCCGGTTTTTGTTTTATTCGGAACACAGAATTGAGACTGAGCGGGGGTAATAGATCCAACGGGATGTGTCGAGTTGTTTGGGAACTCGGCTGGGGTGTTCAGAGATTATTATTTTATGTACACCATTTATTTTCCTTTTATGTGAACGCAGCTGTAATTACTATCCACTTTTACCCAGGGATGACTTGCACTAAAGTTCGATTACTGCTCGATGACGATGACTAGTACCTTAAATCTATTGACATGGAACTGCCATGGTCTAGGGCATGCAATAAAACGAAAAAAGATACTATGTGCTCTAAAGAAGGAAAAAGCAGACATCGCGCTATTACAAGAGACACACCTCTGTGATGCTGAACATGCCAAACTCCGCAGAGCTTGGGTGGGACAGGTGTATTTCTCATCTTTCAAATCAAACAGTAGAGGCACAGCCATACTTATCCATAAAAATGTTCCATTCATAATTGACAAAAACATATCTGATCCGGAGGGGAGATTTATTTTGATAACTGGGTCACTATATGGTCAACCAATTACTATATTAAACATATACGCCCCTAACACAGATACTCCTGCCTTCATGTCAAAAATTATAACCCTGTTCAATGAGCATTGTGTCTCCTTTGGTGTGGTGGCCGGAGATTTTAATTGTACCCTTAACCCAACCCTAGACAAATCATCTCAAGTCCCCACCACAAATCCTAGATCTGCAAAGATGTTGAACTCTCTTACTAAAGAGATGGGACTGATAGATATCTGGAGAGAGACTAATAGCTCATCTATGGACTATACATACTACTCTAATGTCCATAACACCTACTCCCGTATAGATTACATTTTTATCCCAAAGAGTTTCATAAATTCAGCCACTTGTACAATCGGACCCATAGCACTTTCAGATCACGCCTTTGTCCACCTCCGCTTTGACCTCTGCAAAAACATCCCGAGGTCAAAGAGCTGGAAATTCAACACCTCCATGCTATCAAATGACGTGTTCCATACATTGGTAACTACATGGATAGACAACTACACACAAGACAATAAAGATTCTCCTGTTTCTCCGGCCACAATGTGGGACGCTGCTAAAGCCACACTAAGAGGTCATCTAATTGCATATGCTTCCTCTAAGAAAAAAGCAATGGAAGCACACAGGCTAGATCTTGAGAGGGAGCTGGAACGCTGTGAAGAAATACAGAAACAATCCCTACACAGCACCTCCTGGAGTCATCTTAAAGCAGCCAAAGCCAAACTGAATTTGGACTACACTCGGGACATTAAAAAAAAGAAGTTTTCTTTACTAAACAGAAATACCATGAGTATAGCAATAGGCCCAGTAGATTGCTTGCTTACCAATTAAAAAAGGAGCAGTCAGAGCGTACAATCATGGCTATCCGAACAGCAGAGGACGAGGTCACATATGACCCAAAAAAGATCCATTTAACTTTTCATGATTTTTACTGCAAACTATATACCTCTGAGAGAAAACACACGGAGGCAGAACTCCACTCTTTCCTAGAGGGAATCTCGCTACCTAAACTATCAGAGACAGACCAAGAAGATCTCAACTCCCCCTTCACTCCTGAGGAGATCCTGGAGGCAATTACCTCCATGCCACATAATAAGTCCCCTGGCCCAGATTGATTCCCCAGAGAGTTCTACAAAGCTTTTTGGCCCCAGCTCAGTCCTATCTTCATGCCAATGCTGGAGGATTTTTGCAAAAACTGAGTTCTCCCAGACTCAATGCACACAGCTCGCATTACAGTGTTGCTAAAAAAGGACAAGGACCCCCTATCCTGCTCGTCCTTCCGGCCCATAAGCTTGTTGGATTTCGACTATAAAATAATTACCAAATATCTCGCCAAAAGACTAAACACTCTTCTTCCCAAAATAATAAAAGCGGACCAAACTGGATTTATTAGAGACAGATACTCTTCTGATAACATTCGCCGTCTTTTTGATATTATTGATCAAGTAAACACACAGAAGACCCCTGTCCTGCTGGCTTCACTGGATGCTGAGAAGGCGTTTGACAGGATGGAGTGGAGCTTTCTGTTTTCAGTCTTAGAAAAGTTCAATATGGGCCCAAATTTTATTAAATGGATCAAATCACTATACTCTCATCCAAATGCCATGGTGACTACTAATGGACTGAACTCTGACAGATTCCCTCTGGAACGGGGCACAAGACAAGGGTGCTCGCTGTCCCCGCTGCTCTACTTGTTGGGGGCGGAGCTGATAAGGAGCAATCCAAGTATTATGGGTGTTTCTGCAGGCGGCCTGCAGCACAAGATTTCGCTTTACGCGGATGATGTCTTGCTCTACATATCCAACCCTGAGAAATCCCTCCCTCTCATTTTAGACACAATTGCTCAGTATGGCAAGTTTTCAGGTTATAAGATCAATTTGAACAAATCCACTGTCTGCCCTCTCAATATTACACTCACCAGCTCTATGAAGATACTTTGTCCTTTCCAATGGAAAACACAGGGGTTTCAATACCTCGGGATCTTCATAACACCAGATCTGAATAGCCTTTTTAAGGAAAATTATCTTCCACTCCTGGATCGAATCAAGAACGATCTCCAAACCTGGATCTCCCTCCCAATTAGCTTAGTAGGAAGAATTAATGTAATCCGTATGAACGTCCTCCCTAGACTGAACTACTTATTTCAGATGCTCCCATGCTATCTCCCAGTTTCCTTCTTCAAAACAACTAACCAAAGCATCACCAAATTTATATGGGGCAAGAAAAAACCTAGGATCAAGTTTTCCACTCTATCGAAACCTGAATCTAAGGGTGGTCTTGCCCTTCCCTCCCTTCAATTGTACTACTGGTCTGCCCAAATCCGCAACATGCTAACATCGATCACAAACAGACAAGAGTCAACGTGGATTCAGATAGAAGCCCAATCCTGTGGTTCATTGCCCTTAAGCTCAATTATATTCATTAATAACTTTAGTGAAGTGGGCAACATAGCCAAAACCTTTGTGATTTACAGCACCCT
>NC_088419.1:77301563-77404063 GCF_034236695.1 Oncorhynchus nerka
GACAACAACCACACTGTCCCTTACCCCATCACCCCCTACCCATATTTAGACAACAACCACACTGTCCCTTACCCCATCACCCCCTACCCATATTTAGACAACAACCATACTGTCCCTTACCCCATCACCCTACCCATATTTAGACAACAACCACACTGTCCCTTACCCCATCACCACCTACCTATATCTAGACAACAACCACACTGTCCCTTACCCCATCACCACCTACCTATATCTAGACAACAACCACACTGTCCCTTACCCCATCACCACCTACCTATATCTAGACAACAACCATACTGTCCCTTACCCCATCACCTACCTATATCTAGACAACAACCATACTGTCCCTTACCCCATCACCACCTACCCATATTTAGACAACAACCACGCTGTCCCTTACCCCATCACCACCTACCCATATTTAGACAACAACCACACTGTCCCTTACCCCATCACCTACCTATATCTAGACAACAACCACGCTGTCCCTTACCCCATCACCACCTACCCATATTTAGACAACAACCACACTGTCCCGTACCCCATCACCCCCTACCCATATTTAGACAACAACCACACTGTCCCTTACCCCATCACCCCCTACCCATATTTAGACAACAACCACACTGTCCCTTACCCCATCACCCCCTACCCATATTTAGACAACAACCATACTGTCCCTTACCCCATCACCCTACCCATATTTAGACAACAACCACACTGTCCCTTACCCCATCACCACCTACCTATATCTAGACAACAACCACACTGTCCCTTACCCCATCACCACCTACCTATATCTAGACAACAACCACACTGTCCCTTACCCCATCACCACCTACCTATATCTAGACAACAACCATACTGTCCCTTACCCCATCACCTACCTATATCTAGACAACAACCATACTGTCCCTTACCCCATCACCACCTACCCATATTTAGACAACAACCACACTGTCCCTTACCCCATCACCACCTACCCATATTTAAACAACAACCACACTGTCCCTTACCCCATCACCACCTACCCATATTTAGACAACAACCACACTGTCCCTTACCCCATCACCTACCTATATCTAGACAACAACCACACTGTCCCTTACCCCATCACCACCTACCCATATTTAGACAACAACCACGCTGTCCCTTACCCCATCACCACCTACCCATATTTAGACAACAACCACACTGTCCCTTACCCCATCACCTACCTATATCTAGACAACAACCACGCTGTCCCTTACCCCATCACCACCTACCCATATTTAGACAACAACCACGCTGTCCCTTACCCCATCACCACCTACCCATATTTAGACAACAACCACACTGTCCCTTACCCCATCACCACCTACCCATATTTAGACAACAACCACACTGTCCCTTACCCCATCACCTACCTATATCTAGACAACAACCACACTGTCCCTTACCCCATCACCACCTACCCATATTTAGACAACAACCACACTGTCCCTTACCCCATCACCTACCTATATCTAGACAACAACCACACTGTCCCTTACCCCATCACCCTACCCATATTTAGACAACAACCACACTGTCCCTTACCCCATCACCACCTACCTATATCTAGACAACAACCATACTGTCCCTTACCCCATCACCACCTACCTATATCTAGACAACAACCACACTGTCCCTTACCCCATCACCCTACCCATATTTAGACAACAACCACACGGTCCCTTACCCCATCACCACCTACCTATATCTAGACAACAACCACACTGTCCCTTACCCCATCACCCTACCCATATTTAGACAACAACCATACTGTCCCTTACCCCATCACCCTACCCATATTTAGACAACAACCACACTGTCCCTTACCCCATCACCCTACCCATATTTAGACAACAACCACACTGTCCCTTACCCCATCACCCTACCCATATTTAGACAACAACCATACTGTCCCTTACCCCATTACCACCTACCTATATCTAGACAACAACCACACTGTCCCTTACCCCATCACCCTACCCATATTTAGACAACAACCATACTGTCCCTTACCCCAACACCACCTACCCATATCTAGACAACAACCACACTGTCCCTTACCCCATCACCCTACCCATATCTAGACAACAACCACACTGTCCCTTACCCCATCACCCTACCCATATTTAGACAACAACCATACTGTCCCTTACCCCAACACCACCTACCCATATCTAGACAACAACCACACTGTCCCTTACCCCATCACCCTACCCATATCTAGACAACAACCACACTGTCCCTTACCCCATCACCCTACCCATATCTAGACAACAACCACACTGTCCCTTACCCCTTCTCCATCTTCTGGGCAGCTCTCGCATTATCTTTCCCCAGTTTCTCTTTCTCTTTTTCTCTCTCACCCTTCTTCTCTCTCTCACTCTCTCTATCACAGCATTGTTACAGCAGTATGTTCTATCTTGCCCCCCCCCCACACCCACACACACATACACTTTTACGTTGCGCTGCTGCGTTGCTTAACCCAGGGTGGTGTTTTGGTTGGCTGGCCCACTCTTTGTTTACCCAGAACCCCCGCCCGGTTCCTGTTACGACCCCGGCCATCGCACTGTGCGGGTTTTGGACTCTCCCTCTTTCACTACTCAGGAGAGGTGTGTGTGTGTGTGTGTGTGTCTATGGGCAGGCGTGTGTGTGTCTACGGGCAGGCGGGGGGTTTGTGTGTGGCAGTAGTGGTCATGACTCCAATCCCTCACGGCACATTTCCTTTATAAACTCATAAAATCCCAGGGAATTCAACAGGAAAAGGGGGAGTCTGATCTGAAGAAATGTGTGAAATAACAAAGTATATGAGAGAGAAGAAGAGAAGGCAGACAGAGGTCCGATAGTATTCTTAGTCATTATAGACTTACAATGTCTATAATGAGCGGTGCAAAGCAGTGTTTCTGTATGTGTTTGACCGTGTGTGGATGTGTTTGATATTAAAAGGCCATTCATTACCTGCCTGCTGCCCTCCCTCTCCCCTCCCACTGGGTCATTAGTCACTAATGGAGCTAGGAGCTGATGATGTCATACGATTCTGTAGAAATGACATCACCGCCTCCTCCACCTCCACCCCCACATACAGGAAACACTTGTCCCAGCGTGCCACACGTGGCCTGGCGGAGGGTGTGTGTGCATTTGTGTGTGTCTATGAGTGTGAGTGTGTGAGGCTGGCTGGCCCTGTCTGAGGGAATTTTCCGGAATGACCCGGAACACTGAGTCCCATTGCTCCTGGCCTTTATCTTTCTAACTGGGCACCAGTCACACCACTGTTCTGGTCTGGTGTGGTGGCTGCTGGGAAAGGGCTGGACTGAAAGGATGACCTGACCACACACTCTCTTTCTCACCGCTGTCTCCAAGGTTTCCTTCAATCCTTCTTTCTTTCCTGTCGTTCTGATGAGGTTGCCACAGTTAACAAATAGCATCTCGATCTCTCTCGCTCGCTCTCTCTCGCTCTCTTTCGCTCTCTCGCGCTCTCTCTCTCTCACGCTCTCTCGCTCTCTCTCTCGCTCTCTCTCTCGCGCTCTTGCTCTCTCTCGCTCGCTCTCTCTCGCTCTCTTTCGCTCTCTCTCTCTCTCGCGCTCTCTCTCGCTCTCTCTCTCGCGCTCTCTCTCGCTGTCTCTCGCTCGCTCTCTCCATCTGTTCCTCCTTCGTTCCTTCGTGTCGTTGTGGTGAACAAAAAGCTCTGTCTGTTCCCAGGTCAGCTCCTAGCTAGGATGATGAGTTAATCCCAGTTGGATTTTCTTACCTCGTCCCTTAAACACCCGTCTGTTCCACCAATAAACATAGGATTCTTATTTTTCTGTTGTAGAAAGGTTCTGGAATCAGAACTCAGGACAGTTGAGAAAGGATAATAACCTATGGGCTAATCCAGCATGAACCAAAGCAAACAATGTATCAGGCCGTATCTACCGGCCTGGACGGTTCACACTGCGGCTAGGTGGTTATAGCTCTAGAATGGTTAGCTTAGCCAGTTAGCCATAACAAACACAGACCCCCTGCTGATAAGGCGTGGGGATTAGCATGCCGCACACACAGTAAATGGACTCCATATTGGCCCTGTAATAAGATACACAGCAGCTTTACTGAGTAGCTCACACAGCGTAGATTAGGACCCTACAGGATCACTGACCAGAACTGAACTGCCTCATCTGTCAATAATCTCTCTGTAGGTCTCATTTGATGTCTGTCTGATGGGCTTTATACTAGTATAGGCTCTCAGGTATCAAGACCTCGGCACACCTGCTGATTTACATGTGCATGTCTGCAGGCTCAGGCTTGAGGTCACTTCCCTCTGCTGTACTCTCGCTGTATGATGAGCGATTAGTGATATTCTAGGTCGTTTCGGTGAAATTATTTTAAAATAATCACGATTTCGGTTTCAACTATTTTATTTCAACATTAATTGCATTAACAATTAATGACATTTGCCTGATTTTCGAGATTTTTTATGGAAATTTCAAAGCCCAAAATTGTGAACATTCAATTGAAAATATTTCATTGCCACGTTGGGTGGACATCAATAGAAGAACTATGAAAAGCAGTAGCAGCCAGCCGCACAACGTTCTCTCTGTGCTCTCAATACTGACCTGTCTTCAATCATCCTATTTAGCCAGGCTAGCCTGCCGAAGTACGCTGCAGAGCTCTCTGACAATCATTTACTAGTTCTTCAAAGTAGATAAGGCATATACTTTCACAAACGGTCTCTATGCCTCCATCAACATGGTGTTGTGTACATTCCTCTCATCCAGTCTACAGTATAGATTACAGAATAATATACTGCCATGTTTAGGGGGAAAATTCAATTTGGGAAGTCAATGGTGGTCGTAAAACACATACATACAGCCACTATCCCAATACACGCCCAGCCTGCTTCCCTTTCATCTATCTGGTTTTAGTCAGTATTTCACGTAAGGATCATATTGTAGAGATGTAATGGGATATATTTGGTGGTATTAAAGATGTTATTTTGTAAAGGTTATCTTTTGGAGGTGTTCATTCAAGAGGTTTTGTTGAGTGTATTCTTCCATCCTGCACCCTCACAGAGCGTAGCTTATCCCTGCTCAGCGTGACTGAGCTGTTTCATTTTTCATTCTCTCGTTCCATCTATTCTGTTGAGAGAGGGCTGATAAAAGGAAGCCTAAACATGAGGTGAACTGTGGCCAGGTGAAGAGGAGAGAGACACCCCAGACGACAGGTGTTGAATAGACTCTCTCCTTCCTCTCCCTCTTCCCCCTCTCCCCGTCCACCCTCTTCTCACTTGACCCAATGACCTCGAAGGCGGGGAAAGCGGGGCTGTGATGTCACTAGTCTCGCTCTCAGGTACATCTTCACTCATCACCACACCTGTGTTTATGTTGCCGGGCGGCTACGGTGACTAAGCATCTGGATGACTGAGGTGATGCTTTTAGCTGTACTAATGACACTCTGAGGTTTCGAAACCTCTCACCCACCTTTCCCACCACCTCATCACTTCGGTTTTTTTCTGTGTGGATTGGTGTTGGATAATAGTTGAGGTGTGATGGGGTGTTTGGCCAGAAAGAATCAGATGTGATTGGCCAGAAAGAATCAGACGTTTTGAAGGGGAAAAACGCTTAAGCTCTCTTGTTTATGTTTTGTCTGTTGGTCAAACACATTGGTTAATCTCTCTGTTCTGTCAAGTGTGTTCTGTCATGCGAGAAACATGCCTCACTCACTCACTCACTCACTCACCAAACCTCCACAAATCTGCTCTCTCACTCGATCTCATTGGATAGCAACTGAGAAGATTTAGGGAGTAGCTGACTCGCTCTCTTTCTCTCTCCGTCTCCAATAACCTTCATTGTTCACTCCCTTCCTTCCTTCATGTTGAGTTGATTCTCTCAGGTGTGAACAAACACTTGCGTTGGTGGAGAGAAAGACAGGTTGACTTATTTTGGATGAAATGCTACTATTTTCTCCATTTTATATGTGGATCCATCAGGACCTAAGTTGTGCAATGATGGCAGATGACTGCTGACAGTTCATTGGCCCTGTGTGTGTGTTCATGCGTGCATACTGTACGTGCATGCCTGATGACCATCCAAGCAAGCGATGTTCAAAACCCTCAGCCACACTGGGAAATTAGTCAGCTGCTCCAGTCATAATTCAGTATTGATAATGAGTGTCAGAGAGAGGTCACTGAAATCTCTCTGTAGAACACTTTACAGAAAATAAATATTGACCTAAAAATGTTGATGATTTATTCCCTGTTTTAGCTGTGTACGTAGTCGTACTGAGGTTAGTTAGGGGTAATAGAGGGTCGGCCCAAATCCCTACCTGTGCGGGGATGGGTGGGGGAATAGTAATGCTGGGGGGAGGGCTTTCACATGGAATCTTTCACTAAGCCACTCACTCCCTGGGCCCTTGCTCCCTGACAGTAAAGGATTATGGGATTTGCAGTTCTGGAGGACTTCCAGAACAGGTGCGTTCTGGAACCCCTCTGTTAATGAAACTCAGACGTTTCCATGACAACTCAGCAGCAGTCAATTGAAACTTGAAAGCAGTGGTTACGTTCAAATATTTTTTTTGTCAGTATTAATGCCAGTATTAATACTATTATTAATAGTATTATTAATCATATTAAATATTATTACAATTACAGAAAAGGTTAGTTCAAACAGTTTTTTTTTTAAACTTTATTTTACCTTTATTTAACAAGGCAAGTCCGATAAGAACAAATTCTTATTTTCAATGACGGCCTAGGGACAGTGGGTTAACTGCCTTGTTCAGTGGCAGAACGCCATTTTTTACCTTGTCAGCTTGGGGATTCCTTTCGGTTGCTCTAACCACTAGGCTACCTGCCGCCCCACCCCCCAGATTTAAGGACAGGTAGCAGCCATGTCACATACCTGGAATGAATTAGATGTTGTGAGCTTTGCAATGACCAGTGTTTGTGTGAGTAAGAGTAAGCTTACCGACAAAGAAACTGCTTAGCTGTCCAGTCTGGTCTGAGCGGAAGCAAATGCGCGAACACAGACGGACGGGACGGACGGAAAGAAAGAAAGAAAGGCAGGCTCCCACGGACGGACTAACTAACCCAACTAACCCAACTACCCCAGACAGACAGACAGACGGACGGACGGACAGACAGAGAAAGAAAGAAAGGCAGGCTCCCACGGACGGACTAACTAACCCAACTATCCCAGACAGACGGACGGACGGACAGACAGAGAAAGGCAGGCTCCCACATTACTGTATGGTACTGTGTGTGTGTGTGAGTCAGACAGAGCCATTTTGAGCTCTGTATGTCTGTAAGGCTGGTCCGTCATGGAGTTTGAAGGCAGACTTCATAACTCATCATCCCTCAGCATTATGGCTCAGAGTTATTATGGTAGAGTGACTGCAGCTCAGAGAGCCTGAATATCCCTACAGTGCCAACTCAAGAAGACTAGTCTCCCTACCAGCCTGATCCTTTCACTCTAGACCCCCCAGGACTAACCCAACCACCCCCCAGGACTAACCCAACCACCCCCCAGGACTAACCCAACCACCCCCCAGGACTAACCCAACCACCTCCCAGGACTAACCCAACCACCCCACAGGACTAACCCAACCACCCCCAGGACTAACCCAACCACCCCACAGGACTAACCCAACCACCCCCAGGACTAACCCAACCACCCCAGGACTAACCCAACCACCTCCCAGGACTAACCCAACCACCCCACAGGACTAACCCAACCACCCCACAGGACTAACCCAACCACCCCAGAGGACTAACCCAACCACCCCACAGGACTAACCCAACCACCCCACAGGACTAACCCAACCACCCCACCCAGGACTAACCCAACTACCCCACCCAGGACTAACCCAACTACCCCACCCAGGACTAACCCAACTACCCCACCCAGGACTAACCCAACTACCCCACCCAGGACTAACCCAACTACCCCACCCAGGACTAACCCAACCACCCCACCGGACTAACCCAACCACCCCACAGGACTAACCCAACCACCCCCAGGACTAACCCAACCACCCCACCCAGGACTACTAACCCAACCACCCCACCCAGGACTACTAACCCAACAACCCCACCCAGGACTAACCCAACTACCCCACCCAGGACTAACCCAACCACCTCCCAGGACTAACCCAACCACCCCACAGGACTAACCCAACCACCCCAGGACTAACCCAACCACCCCCAGGACTAACCCAACCACCCCCAGGACTAACCCAACCACCCCCAGGACTAACCCAACCACCCCACAGGACTAACCCAACCACCCCACAGGACTAACCCAACCACCCCACAGGACTAACCCAACCACCCCACAGGACTAACCCAACCACCCCACAGGACTAACCCAACCACCCCACAGGACTAACCCAACCACCCCCAGGACTAACCCAACCACCCCCAGGACTAACCCAACCACCCCACAGGACTAACCCAACCACCCCACAGGACTAACCCAACCACCCCCAGGACTAACCCAACCACCCCCAGGACTAACCCAACCACCCCACAGGACTAACCCAACCACCCCACAGGACTAACCCAACCACCCCACAGGACTAACCCAACCACCCCACAGGACTAACCCAACCACCCCACCCAGGACTAACCCAACTACCCCACCCAGGACTAACCCAACTACCCCACCCAGGACTAACCCAACTACCCCACCCAGGACTAACCCAACTACCCCACCCAGGACTAACCCAACTACCCCACCCAGGACTAACCCAACTACCCCACCCAGGACTAACCCAACCACCCCACAGGACTAACCCAACCACCCACAGGACTAACCCAACTACCCCACCCAGGACTAACCCAACTACCCCACCCAGGACTACTAACCCAACAACCCCACCCAGGACTACTAACCCAACAACCCCACCCAGGACTACTAACCCAACAACCCCACCCAGGACTAACCCAACTACCCCACCCAGGACTAACCCAACCACCCCACAGGACTAACCCAACCACCCCACAGGACTAACCCAACTACCCCACCCAGGACTAACCCAACTACCCCACCCAGGACTAACCCAACTACCCCACCCAGGACTAACCCAACCACCCCACAGGACTAACCCAACCACCCCACAGGACTAACCCAACCACCCCACAGGACTAACCCAACCACCCCACAGGACTAACCCAACCACCCCACAGGACTAACCCAACTACCCCACCCAGGACTAACCCAACTACCCCACCCAGGACTAACCCAACTACCCCACCCAGGACTAACCCAACTACCCCACCCAGGACTAACCCAACCACCCCACAGGACTAACCCAACCACCCCACAGGACTAACCCAACTACCCCACCCAGGACTAACCCAACTACCCCACCCAGGACTAACCCAACCACCCCACAGGACTAACCCAACCACCCCACAGGACTAACCCAACCACCCCACAGATCTAACCCAACCACCCCACAGATCTAACCCAACCACCCCACAGATCTAACCCAACCACCCCACAGATCTAACCCAACCACCCCACAGGACGAACCCAACTACCCCACAGGACGAACCCAACTACCCCACAGGACGAACCCAACTACCCCACAGGACGAACCCAACCACCCCACAGATCTAACCCAACCACCCCACAGATCTAACCCAACCACCCCACAGGACGAACCCAACTACCCCACAGGACGAACCCAACTACCCCACAGGACGAACCCAACTACCCCACAGGACGAACCCAACCACCCCACAGGACTAACCCAACCACCCCACAGGACTAACCCAACCACCCCACAGGACTAACCCAACCACCCCACAGGACTAACCCAACCACCCCACAGGACTAACCCAACTACCCCACCCAGGACTCACCCAACTAGACTAGACTGGGGTGGGATGGGGTGGAGTGGGGTGGGGTGAGGTGGAATGGGGTGGGGTGGAGTGAGATGGGGTGGGGTGGAGTGAGGTGGGGTAGTGTGGGATGCGAGCATATTCCCTAAGACTCGGCCCTCCATCCCTCCATACCTTCTTCCCCCAGTCCCAGCTGTGACAATGTAGCCCGTGTCTTAGGTTTTTCCTGTCCCTTCTCTCGCCAAGGAAACAAAATGAAATGGGAAGAAGAAAAAAAGGACAGGGAGAGAGGGAGAAATACTGGCATAGGTTTTGCTGTCTGCTCAGTTTTCACGGCTGATGGTTTTATTGGACTTTCCGCGGGCCTGCAGGGCGAGGTTAAACGGCCACCGCCGCCCCATGCACACGCACACACACACCAACCCGACCGTCCTGTGATGCTGCTCCCAGTAAAGGAACACATTAGGGTCAGTAACAGAGCAGACTTTGTCTTACTCAGCAGGTCATTAGGGTCAGTAACAGAGCAGACTTTGTCTTCGCTACCACCACAGTACATAGCTACCAGCACAGTTATCAGTCAGGGTTCTAGTTAAACTGCTACCAGCACAGTTATCAGTCAGGGTTCTAGTTACACTGCTACCACCACAGTTATCAGTCAGGGATCTAGTTATACTGCTACCACCACAGTTATCAGTCAGGGTTCTAGTTACACTGATACCACCACAGTTATCAGTCAGGGTTCTAGTTACACTGCTACCAGCACAGTTATCAGTCAGGGTTCTAGTTACACTGCTACCACTACAGTTATCAGTCAGGGTTCTAGTTACACTGCTACCACTACAGTTATCAGTCAGGGTTCTAGTTACACTACTACCACCACAGTGATCAGTCAGGGTTCTAGTTACACTGCTACCACCACAGTTATCAGTCAGGGTTCTAGTTACACTGCTACCACCACAGTTATCAGTCAGGGTTCTAGTTACACTGCTACCAGCAGAGTTATCAGTCAGGGTTCTAGTTACACTGCTACCACCGCAGTTATCAGTCAGGGTTCTAGTTACACTGCTACCAGCACAGTTATCAGTCAGGGTTCTAGTTACACTGCTACCACCATAGTTATCAGTCAGGGTTCTAGTTACACTGCTACCACCACAGTTATCAGTCAGGGTTCTAGTTACACTGCTACCACCACAGTTATCAGTCAGGGTTCTAGTTACACTGCTACCACCACAGTTATCAGTCAGGGTTCTAGTTACACTGCTACCAGCAGAGTTATCAGTCAGGGTTCTAGTTACACTGCTACCACCGCAGTTATCAGTCAGGGTTCTAAGTTACACTGCTACCAGCATAGTTATCAGTCAGGGTTCTAGTTACACTGCTACCAGCACAGTTATCAGTCAGGGTTCTAGTTACACTGCTACCACCATAGTTAGCAGTCATGGTTCTAGTTACACTGCTACCACCACAGTTATCAGTCAGGGTTCTAGTTACACTGCTACCACCACAGTTATCAGTCAGGGTTCTAGTTACACTGCTACCACCACAGTTATCAGTCAGGGTTCTAGTTACACTACTACCACCACAGTTATCAGTCAGGGTTCTAGTTACACTGCTACCACCATAGTTATCAGTCAGGGTTCTAGTTACACTGCTACCACTACAGTTATCAGTCAGGGTTCTAGTTACACTGCTACCAGCACAGTTATCAGTCAGGGTTCTAGTTACACTGCTACCACTACAGTTATCAGTCAGGGTTCTAGTTACACTGCTACCACCATAGTTATCAGTCAGGGTTCTAGTTACACTGCTACCACTACAGTTATCAGTCAGGGTTCTAGTTACACTGCTACCACCACAGTTATCAGTCAGGGTTCTAGTTACACTGCTACCACCACAGTTATCAGTCAGGGTTCTAGTTACACTGCTACAAGCAGAGTTATCAGTCAGGGTTCTAGTTACACTGCTACCACCGCAGTTATCAGTCAGGGTTCTAGTTACACTGCTACCACTACAGTTTCAGTCAGGGTTCTAGTTACACTGCTACCAGCACAGTTATCAGTCAGGGTTCTAGTTACACTGCTACCACTACAGTTATCAGTCAGGGTTCTAGTTACACTGCTACCACCATAGTTATCAGTCAGGGTTCTAGTTACACTGCTACCACTACAGTTATCAGTCAGGGTTCTAGTTACACTGCTACCAGCACAGTTATCCGTCAGGGTTCTAGTTACACTGCTACCACCACAGTTATCAGTCAGGGTTCTAAGTTACACTGCTACCAGCACCATTATCAGTCCGGGTTCTAGTTGCACTGCTACCACCACAGTTATCAGTCAGGGTTCTAGTTACACTGCTACCACCACAGTTATCAGTCAGGGTTCTAGTTGCACTGCTACCACCACAGTTATCAGTCAGGGTTCTAGTTACACTGCTACCACTACAGTTATCAGTCAGGGTTCTAGTTACACTGCTTCCAGCACAGTTATCAGTCAGGGTTCTAGTTACACTGCTTCCAGCACAGTTATCAGTCAGGGTTCTAGTTACACTTTAAGTATGGGAATCGTGTGTGTTTGTGTTAGTGTGTGTGCGTGCGTGCGTGCGTGCGTGCGTGCGTGTGTACCAATGGCATCAGCATGATGATAATGGCTTGATAAACTTATTTTGCTGGTGACCTGGTTTGTAACACACACACTTTTTCTTATAACAAGTTAAAATGCTAATAAAGCTGAGATTCTACTTACCAGTGTAAGTGACCTGGTAGGAAGAGAAAGCATTGAAGCACCCAGGGCAGAGATGTTACTGCGTGGGTTGAGACAGGATCACTCTGACACAAGGGGGTTTCTAACATTTAGCTTCGCTTCATGACCACAAGCTCTTTTAAAATGAATATGTCAAAGATAGTTATTCACAATGTTGATGGTTCCATCTTGTAGTGAATAATGGACAGCTTTGATGACAGCCTTTGATAGCTTGTATTTCACCCTTAAAACGGATCAAATTTGAAAATGCAGTTTTGTTATTGTGATTTAGCATCAGTGTAGTTCTATTATATACAGCTAAGAGTTTTACATCAAATAGTGTAAAACAATGCAGTGGTGACATGGCCATAAGCACACAACTCCCGGCCCTCCTAACAACACAAAACACGCTTTAGTCTGTCTAGGGTCTGGTTTCCCTCAACCTCTAAAGCTGTTGCTTTTATAATGAAATAATTACTACAAATTTGGTGTGTTTGTGTGTGTGATTGGGTTCATGGGATTGTGCTGTGGCTAACTCCGCCCGCCTGCTCCTTGTCATCGCAACAGAGACACAGTAAAGAGACAAGCCACTAGATAATTATGGTCTGGAGTCCCTAATACACAGCAACATGCGACTTAACTTCATAGGTCCAAGTGGCCTAGAACTCCGTATCTGGGTGTCTATGAATGAGAACAGATAGGCTGTGGAGTACTGTGTTGGGTAAGCCCAAACTGGTGTAGCTCAACCAGATGTTTTTTTACCCCTTCTAAAATCAGCTTTCTTGTAACCTAAATGAATAATCGCCAACAGTAAGACTGACATTAAACAGCCATGTCCCAGTGTAAAAGTAGCTCGTATAAAAACAACTCACACAAATGTAGCCTAAAGTAACAGAATTGCAAATAATTTGTTTGAATCTTCTATTTCTTGATCATAGAATAGTCAATGTCTTCACGTTCTAATGTCCATCTATCTGAGGGTTTGCTGTGCCCATAAATTGCTTGTGTGAGTCAGATTGAATGTTTAGACTAAAACTATTTTGTCTGTTTTAATCAAGGAGAACATGTTGGGAGTTGGATAATGAAATAAAGATCCAACTTAATGATCACTCAGATTTATGCAGAGGCCTACTCTAAATATGACGATGTCAAGAAATGATAAACAAAGAGATGTTTAGACATGTTACAACATATTTACATCATGTTTCTGAACATCATTTTGAGGTTTTCATTGGTATTTACGTTTTCATATTTGCTTCCGTATTATTTTTGTGTTTTCATAGTAGGCCTATAAAGCTTTTGTGTTGGGTATCCTCCTCATTATTACACAGACTAAATTCAACAAGACAGCTAATATAACGTTTGCTGTCAAGGCTGCCATAATCCTCAAGCTTTAATAAATTGTTTATTTAAAGACCGTCACATTATTATACACGTCATTATAATATTCAGTGTTGCTATCACTCTCTATCATTCAGTGTTGCTATCACTCTCTATCATTCAGTGTTGCTATCACTCTCTATCATTCAGTGTTGCTATCACTCTCTATCATTCAGTGTTGCTATCACTCTCTATCATTCAGTGTTGCTATCACTCTCTATCATTCAGTGTTGCTATCACTCTCTATCATTCAGTGTTGCTATCACTCTCTATCATTCAGTGTTGCTATCACTCTCTATCATTCAGTGTTGCTATCACTCTCTATCATTCAGTGTTTTCCTTGGATAAAGGTGTGCAGGTAGTTTCACCATAGTTAGAGGCTGCAATGTTCAACCAAACACCCAAAACCCTCCCTCCATATCTCTCACACACACACGCAGAGCACACGCAGAGCAAGCAATTAGAAGATAATTTGTTTTGCAGCAGATACAATCTCCATGTGTGTCTGGTCCAAGAGAGCAGCAGCAACACCAGGCAGACAGTCAGGGCCACGTTCTGGCAGACTAACCCACACTGCGGTACTCTTGGACTGGACACTCTACGCTAGCAGAGTCGGGGTGGTCCTCTCCATCTGTGTTTGTGTGTGTGCGTGTGTTAGTGCGTGTGTGTGCGTGTGTTAGTGCGTGTGTGTGCGTGTGTTAGTGCGTGTGTGTGTTAGTGTGTGTGTTAATGCGTGTGTTAGTGTGTGTGTGTGTTAGTGTGTGTGTGTTAGTGCGTGTGTGTGTGTCAGTGCGTGTCTGCGTGTGTTAATGCGTGTCTGCATGTGTTAATGCATGCCTGTGTGTGTGTGTGTTAGTGTGTGTGTGTGTTAGTGCGTGTGTGTGTTAGTGCGTGTCTGCGTGTGTTAATGCGTGTCTGAGTGTGTTAATGCGTGTCTGAGTGTGTTAATGCGTGTCTGAGTGTGTTAATGCGTGTCTGAGTGTGTTAATGCGTGTCTGCGTGTGTTAATGCGTGTCTGAGTGTGTTAATGCGTGTCTGAGTGTGTTAATGCGTGTCTGAGTGTGTTAATGCGTGTCTGAGTGTGTTAATGCGTGTCTGAGTGTGTTAATGCGTGTCTGAGTGTGTTAATGCGTGTCTGAGTGTGTTAATGCGTGTCTGCGTGTGTTAATGCGTGTCTGCGTGTGTTAATGCGTGCCTGTGTGTGTGTTAGTGTGTGCGTGTGTGTGTGTGTGTTAGTGCGTGTGTGTTAGTGTGTTAGTGTGTGCGTGTGTTAGTGCGTGTGTTTGTTAGTGCGTGTGTTAGTGCGTGTGTTAGTGCGTGTGTTAGTGCGTGTGTTAGTGCGTGTGTTAGTGCGTGTGTTAGTGCGTGTGTTAGTGCGTGTGTTAGTGCGCATGTTAGTGCGCGTGTTAGTGCGCGTGTTTGTGCGTGTGTTAGTACGTGTGTGTGTGTGTGTGTGTGTTAGTGCTCCCCTCCATCTGACGGTCCTGTTTTGTTCCATTTTGACCAATGGAACTTCTCTGGTGATATTTGTGTTGCTAGACCAACATTGCGTTATAGCCTAGATTTATATATAGGTCTATTATATATATATATATATATGCCTGTGGCTGTGCCTGTGTGTGTGTGTGTTATATATATATAGAGAGAGATTCCTAAAGTGAAGTAGTGGCTGTAACGTGAGGTGGTAACAGATCGCTGTGACTCGCTGGTTGTGGTGGACCGAGACCTGGGTTCAAACACGATTTTAAAAACAGGCCTGTTGCAATGGGCCAATAGACTAGTCCCAAAACTGCAAACCTCACCCACTTGACACTCCACGTGGACTGGAGCAAATGATCAAAGTGTTTGAAAGAT
The DNA here is from genome assembly GCF_034236695.1 of Oncorhynchus nerka. Classification (NCBI taxonomy): domain Eukaryota; kingdom Metazoa; phylum Chordata; class Actinopteri; order Salmoniformes; family Salmonidae; genus Oncorhynchus; species Oncorhynchus nerka. The sequence continues at coordinate 77,317,383 of NC_088419.1, forward strand.
TAACCTTAAACTAACCTGTACCCCCGCACATTGACTCGGTCACGGAAACCCCTGTATATAGCCTTGTTATTTTATTGTGTTCATTTTTTTACTTTAGTTTATTTAGTAAATATTTTCTAAACTTTTTCTTGAACTGCATTGTTGGTTAAGGGCTTGTAAGTAAGCATTTCACGGTAAGGTCTACAGCTGTTGTATTCGGAGCATGTGACTAATAACATGTATTTGATTTTGCTTTGGGTATTTGAACCCAGTTCTAGTGGACCCAGGGCCAATGCAGTGACGAGGAGACAGACGGCCGCGGTGGGGGGGGTTAACGGTTGTGTTTTGATTGTTAGGCCATGACCTTGCTAATATTCTCTCCTCTTTCTGTTTTTGTCTCTCTCTCTCCCCCTCCCTCCCAGGAGCGAACTTCGTGACGCGTAAGATCAGTCGTTCTGTGGCGAAGATTCACCTGGGCCAGCTGGAGAGCTTTAGTCTGGGTAACCTGGACTCCAAGAGAGACTGGGGCCACGCCAAGGACTACGTAGAGGTAAGACTGGTGGAGACACTCCTACACAGACACACAAACACACAGCAACAGCATTATGGGGGTAATGTTTTCCAAGATCATTTGAGGCCGAAATATGTGATCTGCATGAAGCCTCTTGTGATAGCCTGCCAAAATATAAAACAGAGAGAGGGAGGGAATGAGAGGAGGGAGAGGGCTGCTTGCTGTGAGGCCACAGACAGCACTCCACTTTCCCACCACTCACCCATGCCCCAAAAACCCCTGAAACAGAGCATCATTGCTCCCCAAATGGCACTGGGCTCAGGCCAGAAGTAGTGCACTCTGTAGAGAATAGGGTATCATTTGGGATGTAGAAATATTGAGGGAATGTCTGCCTGGTGCTGTGAATGATGACATAAATGCAGTGTTTGTGTTAACGTAATGGTGCCAGCAGGGAGAGGGGACTGGAGAGATGAAAGGAACAGTAGGCGGGAACCATGTCCATGACCATAACTGGGCCGTGCGTGTTGTGAGTGTTGGCGATAGGTTAGTGCAGCTTGTGTGTGTGATAGGTAAGTGTTTGTGTGTTTGTCTCTTTCTTTATGAAGATGCAAAGCTTGGCGTGTTGCCATGTCTGACAGCAAGACTCCTCATGTTTTTAAAATGTATTTTTAATTTCACCTTTATTTAACGAGGTAGGCTAGTTGAGAACAAGTTCTCATTTGCAACTGCGACCTGGCCAAGATAAAGCATAGCAGTGTGAACAGACAACACAGAGTTACACATGGTGGGGCGGTGGTGGGGGGTGACACTGACGAGAGAGGGGTATTTTAACTAGAACGTCTCTGTGGGCCTACCCACTTCTCTGTGGGCCTACCCACTTCTCTCTGGCCTACCAAGATGCTTTTGTGGCGTCAGTCGATGTGTCAGTCATCCAATGATCACAAGAGGATCATAGTCCCTCCATAGATCAGTCATATCCCATGTAAACGACAGAGAAAGGAGATCCAACACAACTGTTCTTTGGTTCCTATCTGACCTCTTTGTTCACATTTACCATAGAACTTTGTAACCAACGGTTATGGATGAAGACTGTCATGAAAATAGAATAACGGTCATAGTCGTAAAAAGAGAACGAGATAATTTTGATATTTATTGGTGTGTAACAAACAGCTGACTGAAGATGCGACTGCTGGGCATTCTTGTGGTTTAGTGTAACATGGACTCTTAACAAGGACTATGCCTCTACTGCCATTCATTCTAATTAGACTGGTTTATATTATTCCCTGACCAATATGGCTGCCATTTTCACCCCATTCTGGAACTTTGAGAGTCTATGACATAGCCCATCAAGTAATTTAATATGATCTCTATGATAATAGAGATAAAACATAGAAAAGTACATTTTCCATTCATTTACTTTATTTAAATATGAGCTATCCTGGAAACCCAGTGACTGGTTCTGATTGAAGAGGTCTAGTCAGTCTAGTATTTGCATGTATAGGGTGAAACTACTCGTATGTCTGTGTGTGCGCGTGCTTGTGTTTGTGTGTCTCTACCCGCCGCCTGTCCGAACACCCTGGTTTGAGACACTCCAGGTTTCCTGTGGGAACGTCAGCATTCCAGGTCTGGTGAATCACTCACCTCTACGCCATGCCGCTCCTGTGTTGGAAAGCTGGATTTTCGGGAAGTCAAACAGAACAGAAGCCGGGACTGAGGAAAACTGTGGTGGAGAGGGGGGGGATATTGGGAGGAGAGGGGGATGGAGGAGAACAGACTAGTGTTTGTAGGACTTTATACATTATGTATTCCCTGCTGAAAGTTATACTCCACCCTGCTAAATAACATGCACACGCACACCATATACACCTCTTTCACATCTCACAACTAACTCTCTCTCCCCCCCCTCTCTCTCCCCCTTTCTCCCCCACCCTCTCTCTCTCTCTCTCCCCCCTCTCTTTCTCCCCCTTCTCTCTCTTCTCTCTCTCTCTCTCTCTCTCTCTCTCTCTCTCTCTCTCTCTCTCTGTGTCTCTCTCTCTCTCTCTCTCTCTCTCTCTCTCTCTCTCTCTCTCTCTCTCTCTCTCTCTCTCTGTGTCTCTCTCTCTCTGTCTCTGTGTCTCTCTCTCTCTCTCTCTCTGTCTCTCTCTCTCTCTGTCTCTCTCTCTCTCTGTCTCTCTCTCTCTCTGTCTCTCTCTCTCTGTCTCTCTCTCTCTCTCTCTGTCTCTCTCTCTCTCTCTGTCTCTCTCTCTCTCTGTCTCTCTCTCTCTCTCTCTCTCTCTCTCTCTCTCTCTCTCTCTCTCTCTCTCTCTCTCTCTCTCTCTCTCTCTCTCTCTCTCTCTCTCTCTCTCTTCTCTCTCTCTCTCTCTTCTCTCTCTCTCTCTCTTCTCTCTCTCTCTCTCTCTCTCTCTCTCTCTCTCTCTCTCTCTCTCTCTCTCTCTCTCTCTCTCTCTCTCTCTCTCTCTCTCTCTCTCTCTCTCTATCTCTCTCTTCCCCCTCTCTCTCTCTCCTCTTTCTCTCTCTCTATCTCCCCCTCTCTCTCTCCCCTCTCTCTCTCTCTCTCTCTCCCCTCTCTCTCTCTCTCTCTCTCTCTCTCTCTTTCACTCTGTTTCTCAGTCACTAAGAACACACATTAAAAGGACATAGTGATGTCTTTTGTCCCTGGTGTCAGCAGTACATTACCATGGCGAAGTCAAACAACAGGCGAAGTTGAAACAAAGTCGTGTTCTCCACTGTGGGCGTCTCTCTCTCTCTCTTCTCCCCCTCCCTCCCTCCCTCCCTCAAACTCTCCACCCAGGAGGAACAGGGAAATTGCCTCTAATAGTGTGTGGATGAATTTGTGGTGTCAGAAGGGGCGTGCAATGTGTCTGCATTAACAGCGTCTGAAGCCCTGTGGTCGAGTGTTAGCTCACACACACACACACAGCCCTGAATGGAGCATTTAAGGGATGGGTCTATGACTGGTCTTTTGTGTGGCCGACTCCTTTTTTCTTTTTCTTGTTTTACTTTGTTTTTATTATAGGAACACAAAGAAAGTACAAATAAAGTCAAATAAAAGAACAACAAAAAAGATCTGTCAGTTAGTCATATCATATTAGTTACATTGACATCTTTGAATTACACTTTTTCCCAGTATTCCTGACCTCTCTCCTGTTGAGTTCTTAAAGCAAAGGTCATACGCTCCATGTGGTGTATTTCTTCTACAATGTCTACACAGTTCTATTGCCTGTGCTAATGCCTGTGCTAATGGTTCTAGGTACAAGGAGAAGAGCGTGGGTGAAAGATTACAGCCTTGTCTTGCCCCTCGCTCTAATTTTATCGTTCGTGTCAAATGTCCATATATCTTTATTATAGCGGTCGGACATGAATACAGTGTTTTGATGCACTTCTTTGTTGAAACGAAATCTTTCCATAACTTGGAATAGGTAATCCCATCCCACTGAATCAAATGCTTTTTCTGCATCTAGGCTGATTAATATTGCAATTATCTTATTCTGAGTAATGTGGTCTGTGACATGTAGTGTTCTCCTTATATTGTCCTGTGTCTGCCTATTTTGTATGAAACCAGTTTGATCTCCGTCAATCAATTCTGGGATTATGTTCTCCATTCTTTTGGCTATTATTGATGCATATAGTTTATAATCTGTGTTAAGAATTGCAATAGGTCTATATGAACTGCATTTGCATGTGATCTTCTTTGTTTTAGGGTCTTTTATTTTGAAAAGGGTATTCTGTGCTTGTTGTTTCCTGAGTCTCCATGCTAGTAATTTGGTTGCCTTTGAGCCTGCTTCATAATATCGTTGTTTCAGGAACCTAAGCTTTTTCTCTACTTCTCTATAAATCTGGTCAATTTCCTGTTTTACCTTTTGAATCTCTCATAATATAAGAGGGTCTTTGTATTGACTATGAGATTGTTCTTAGGGTTTCCTGTAATTTCAGCAGTTTCTGTGCTTTAATCTTTTTCTTTGAGAGATGATGTGGCTATGATCTTTCCTCTAATAACCGCCTTAGCTGCATCCCACAATATAGCAGGAGATACTTCCCCATTATCATTATTCTCCAGATAGATGTTCAATTCTGTCTTTATTGATTCCTTGAATGCTGGATCATTCAACATGCTTGTATTAAGTCTCCATAGAGTATTTCTTGGTTTGATATCAAGGTGTAGAGTAAGCTAAACTCCATTATGATCTGATAAGTCGCTCTGCCCGATCCTACAATCCTTACACCTGTGTCTATCTGCACTGTACATGAAAAAGTAGTCTAACCTGGAGTATTCAGTGTGGCGGGCTGAGTAAAAAGTATATTCCCTATCGGTCTTGTGGGTGTCACGCCATACATACATACATACAGTCCTAGATCCTGCAGTTTCCTATTGATCTTTTTGGCAACTAGGCTCATTTTCCTATTTTGATTTGTGCTGTCCAATTTTGAGTTTAGAATTGTGTTAAAGTCCCCTCCACAGATAAGAGTGCCAGAGGTTTCTGTGGCAATTAAATCAAACACCTTCCTATAGAAGACCATGTCACTCCCTGGGGGTGAGTATACATTAAATAATGTAACTTCCTTGTTATCCAGTTTACATTTAACAAGTATAAATCTACCCTCGTCTTTTATTTCTGACATGAACTCAAAATGAACTGAATTTGGGATCAAGATTTCAACTCCCCTTCTACCCATTTTGTAAGAAGAAAAAAAAGTGTTCCTATATCCCATTTTCTTGAGTTTCTCGTGTTCAGGTATGGATAAGTGAGTTTCCTGCCAGAATAGTATGTCACCGCCCTCGCGTTTCATCTTTGTTATGACCTTACTTCTCTTGATGTCACTCCCCAGTCCGTTTACATTGAGACTGATGACCTTACTTCTCTTGATGGCACTCCCCAGTCCGTTTACATTGAGACTTATGACCTTACTTCTCTTGATGTCACTCCCCAGTCCGTTTACATTGAGACTGATGACCTTACTTCTCTTGATGGCACTCCCCAGTCCATTTACATTGAGACTGATGACCTTACTTCTCTTGATGTCACTCCCCAGTCCGTTTACATTGAGACTGATGACCTTACTTCTCTTGATGGCACTCCCCAGTCCGTTTACATCGAGACTTATGACCTTACTTCTGATGTCACTCCCCAGTCCGTTTACATTGAGACTGATGACCTTACTTCTCTTGATGGCACTCCCCAGTCCGTTTACATTGAGACTGATGACCTTACTTCTCTTGATGTCACTCCCCAGTCTGTTTACATTGAGACTGATGCCCTTACTTCTCTTGATGTCACTCCCCAGTCCGTTTACATTGAGACTGATGCCCTTACTTCTCTTGATGGCACTCCCCAGTCCATTTACATTGGACGGATGACCTTACTTCTCTTGATGTCACGCCCCAGTAAAGTGAAAACAAGTGAAAACTATATCGGTCATGCGTGCATATCATGAATTCTCCCCTTGATATCCCCTTCCAAACACTTACTTTGGGCTACTCACCCTTGTTCAGCATTTCTGCACCCTCTACTACGTTATAAATGTTGTTTTGATGTGAGAAACCTTCGAGTTCTGTCACTTTTGCCTGTAGTGCGTGTTGGCTTTTCAGTGACTGTACAAGTATTTCCTTGACTGCGGAGTTCCATTTGTCCGTTTCCCCAATGCGCTGTTCTGTGTCCCCCATTCTTGTAGATATGCTGTGAAGTTCTACTTTGTTTTCTTCAAGTTTCTGGTTAATGTCCTTCTTGAACTCATTTAGTTATTTTCTTGCATCTTCTCGAAGTTCCTCTCGTAAGCCTGTGAGCGCCTCGCGCAATTCCTCCTTCATCACCTCACGAAATGAGGGTTCTTTTGCTGCTGCTATCTTATTTGCGTCAGCATTAGCCATCTCGGGTTCATCGACGATTATATCTTCTGCTGTCTTGTTACGGGCTGTTGTTGTAGCTCCGCGACCTTTTCCTATTTTCCCCTTTTCCATTTTGCGTAAGTTATTATAATGCTCAGGATAAATACTTGAATTTAGGGGGGGAAATAACCAACCGTTGTGCAGTACGAAAAACTAGGCAGCCATTTCCTAAGTTGCATCACCGGAAGCCCCGGCCGACTCCTTTCTTGTTGAAACAGTGAATAAAATCATTGAGTTTATCGTAACCTGCCTTCACTTTTAATCTGGTTTAGAATCAAAATACGGAATCGTTAGAACAGGTCTGCGAAATGAAACATAAGTTTGATTACATAATTGTATTGGTTATTCTAAACGTACAGGAACCCACACAGGGGGCACAGGAAACTAACATAAAAACACACACCAAATCACATTCCCACACACATATTGATCTGGTCTGAGAGCAGGAGAAGAGGATGTTGGTGTCAATCATCTTTACTATGCCTTGTATCTTTCCTCCTCTCTTTTTGGCATGGGCTGTGTTTTTCTGAGTTAGCCTGGGGGTATGGCTTATACGGGGTACAGCACACCTTGTTGTCCAGCTGTTTTGATGTTTGTGTTGTTCTGGTTCAGTCTCTGCTTCCCTATCCTAGTGCCCTTATTTGGCCAGCACCCAGTCCCCAGTGGTTTCCCTCACTGACTCTGAGGCGATACTACTGCTTCTGCTGCTGTTGTGGGCTAGAGGTGTGAAACTAGCATGTTCCCTGACCTGTTTGTGCTGTCTTGCCAACTCCACTGTAATGCCAAACGACCATAGGAGTTGTCTATACCGCACAAAGAGCTCTGGGACCAGGCTAATTTGGAACTATTGCGAGATGAGTGTAGCCTAGCCTCTATCTTGCCCCCACCCCTCCCTGAAAACTCCCTCCTGCCACCAATATGGAGAAAATAATAACATCCGTTACAACACCTGATTCTTTTTTTGTCACGCTCTGTTTGTTAAATTGGGCCTTTTGATATTTACTTACGTGTTGCAGTGGGTCTTGCAGCGCTTGGTGTGGCACTAGAGTTTGAGGCAGTACTGTGTCTGTGTGTGTGTTGCAGGACTGTGTGTGTGTGTGTGTGTGGCAGGACTGTGTGTGTGTGTGTGTGGCAGGACTGTGTGTGTGCGTGTGGCAGGACTGTGTGTGTGCGTGTGGCAGGACTGTGTGTGTGCGTGTGGCAGGACTGTGTGTGTGCGTGTGGCAGGACTGTGTGTGTGGCAGGACTGTGTGTGTGTGTGTGGCAGGACTGTGTGTGTGTGCGTGTGGCAGGACTGTGTGTGTGCGTGTGGCAGGACTGTGTGTGTGTGTGGCAGGACTGTGTGAGGCATTCAGGCGTCATGGAGGATACAGGACAGCCTGTCATTATTCGCCTTTGTCTGTTATTCCCTGAGCAGCTGCCTCTATGCAGTAATGGTTACAGATGAGGCTAATGAGCTGATCAGGCCCAATCAAAGATGATTGAGGGCAGCCGGCCATTCATCACACATTTTTGGCAGCCAGGTGACAGTGGGGGCGTGGCCAGCAGAGTAGACCGGGTAGGGTACAGTAACTCCTGTTCTGTTCCAGCAGGCATCATGCCAACCACAGACCCTACTATTTATTCTCAGTGCAGCCCCATGGTGGGACAGAAGGGAACTGCAGCTCTTGCTCGGTACCCCATTTTCCATGCTATAGAGACAGTATTTTGGTGTGTGTGTGTGTGCACTTGCCTATGTATGTCTGTAAGCATGTGTGAGGCAGTGTGTAAAGCATTCTGTGGTGGTTTGGGGGGCTCAGTAAATACCTTCACTTTGACTGTAACACTTTTATAAACACAGCTGGACTGGTAAAGAGGGGATGGGGGAACTGGTGGGGAGGGGGTGAGGTTTCATCCCATGGGCCTCTGCACCAGGTTTAGCACCCCTATCCACCTCTCACCCCCCTCTATGCCCTGGCATAGGCTAATCATACCAGCATGCATGATATCATTTCATCTTTAAGGTGTGTGTGTGTGTGTGTGTTAAAGATGGGGTCAGTTGGAAGAGGGTAGCTTTTTAGGAGTTTCTCTCAGTGCTCATGTTGTCTTGGCATCCCACACAAGCAGGGTACATTAACAGGTGTGTGTGCGTGCTAGTCTGGGGTGTCAATGCAGGTCAAACTTAAAGGGATACTTCAGGATTTTGGCAATGATGCCTTTTATCTACTTCCCCAGATTCAGATGAACTCATAGATACAATTTATGTCTCTGTGAGCAGTTCGAAGGAAGTTGCTAACTTGCACTACCATAATTGCTAACCTCTCTGGGATATGTGGGACACTAGCATCCCACCTGGCAAAAAGCCAGGGAAAATGCAGAGCACCAAATTCAAATAAATTACGATAAAATCAAACTTTCATTAAATCACACATGCAAGATAGCAAATTAAAGCTACACTTGTTGTGAATCGGGCCAACATGTCAGATTTCAAAAAGGCTTTTAGGCGAAAGCAAACAATGCTATTATCTGAGGATAGCACCTCCTGTAAACAAAGAGAGAAACCATATTTCAACCCTGCAGGTGCGACACAAAACACAGAGAAAAAAATATATATATATCTCAAAAGTTATCTGTAAACTTTGCCAAAACATTTCAAACTACCTTTGTAATACAACTTTAGGTATTTTTTTTACGTAAACAATCGATAAAATTGAAGACGGGATGATCTGTGTTCAATACAGGAAGAAAACAAACTGTAGCTAGCTTTCTGGTCACGCGCCTCTATCTAACAGTACACTTCAAGTGACCCTCGTTCAAGATGGCCGTACTTCTTCATTACACAAAGGAATAACCTCAGCCAATTTCTAAAGACTGTTGACATCCATAGGAACTGCAAGAAGGTCCCTTAGAAATCTGGATTCCGAATGTAAACCCATTTGAAAAGCGAGTGACCTCAAAAAAATAAAATCGGAATGATTTGTCCTCGGGGTTTCTCCTGCTAAATAAGTTCTGTTATACTCACGGACATGATTCAAACAGTTTTAGAAACTTCAGTGTTTTTTATCCAAATCTACTAATAATATGCATATCTTATCTTCTGGGGATGAGTAGCAGGCAGTTGAATTTGGGCATTCATTTCATCCGGACGTGAAAATACTGCCCCCTGTCACCAAGAAGCTAACTAGTGTTAGCACAATGACTGGAAGTCTATGGTATCTTCTAGCATGCTTGCAGATACCATGGACACAGATGGAACAATGAGACAGATATTTCACCGGATGTATAAATGTGAACTATCCGCTTGGCGTTTCCACTCACTACCAAATATGGTGGTGAGAGGATGCCCAGTGGCCGCGATATGGATTTTGGCCGACATTTGATCTCAATAAAGTTCTCTGTTTCCAAAACTATAATCTCTTACGAACAGAGTGGGCTAAGTTTGGTAGACTTTACCCTTTGTCAAAGTTTTTAATAATGGTGTTTAGGAGTGCAATGGCAAAATTAGTTATTGCACACCCCATCTCCAATCCTCAACTACCCCTTAACTGACCAAAACACACACTCACAACAACACCTAATCAGATAAGACATGTTTTAGCAGCTCAGTCATTACATGTCTGACACACCAAAAAAATCCAAGATGGCGTAGCAGTCAGACGTCTTTGTCCTGTCGTGTCCCTTGTATATATCGTTTTTTACATATTTTTCTTCGAATATCTTTTAAAATATTTTGCTAAACCTCAACATCTAAATACTCTCCTGCAACCCGCCTCACCTGATGTAGCGTGGATCTGCTTTTTTTCTTCTGAAGTATCTATATTTACTTCGGATCTGGAATCCCTCAACTGAAGCTAGCCAGCTAACTACCAGCTATCAGTCAGCAAACCATTGTCAGAGGTCATCAGCTAACCTTCAGCTCGAATAGCTCTTGCCAGTTCGAACAACGTGACTCTAACCAGAGCATAACGGACCTATTATTTTTATCCCCGGATTCCTACCGCAAACTGAACATTTTCATCTGGATCTTCACAACGAGCTAACCACAACCCCGGATGACTACTCCTGACTAGCGTTTCCATCCACTTAACTTGAAGCTAGCCCGGCCAGAGCTCCTGTGCTACAACCGAAGCATACTCCTGGGCTACAATATACGGACCCCTTCTACAGCCGGTACGGGGCATGGAACCCCGCAGATTCCCTACGACTGGAATACCGACATAATCTGCCCGAGGACTCCAACAGGCCCATCAGGCATGACGCCCGCTGAAGGCCCATTATGCTAACCAGCTAGGCCTGCTAGCTACCTAGAGCTACTTGGAACCCTACTAATTCCACGACTGGTCTATCGACATCACCGCATGAAGAGGCAAAAACAGACTTAACCCCATCGCGACGTCCCCCAAAGGCTTGCTTGCTAGCCCGGCCTGCTAACTGCTAGCTTGTTTAGCCCCGGTCTGCTAACTGCTAGCTTGTTTAGCCCCGGCCTACTAACTGTTAGCTTGTTAGCACAGGCCTGCTAACTGTCTGAATCGCCGTGTCCCCAGCCAGCCCAACCACTCACTGGACCCATATTTATTTTCAATCTCTTTTCGATTTTTAATTCGATTATACCTTCCGGTAACCTGCCTCACCCAATGTGATATGGAATCGCTATTTTTAAAATTTGAGAATACATTCAAGAACCTCCAGAAGCTAACCAGCTAATTAGCTACAAGCTGTTTAGTCATTGTTAGCCACTGCTCTAGCAGCTTTTACCTTCTGCACAGCCAGCCCTGTTTTTAGCTTGGATAATACTCGCCTGTCTACCAATATCGAACTGTCTCTCCACAACAACGCCGGATTCCTGCCGTAATCCCTGGACCACTACTGATCTTCACAGCTAGCTTGCACCCAGTACCGAAGCTATCCCTGAGGCCCACTTCCCGGCCTACTCAGCTGTTCACCCGAACCCCACTCATACACGGCTAGAGCCCAATACTCCACCGGCCGGTGTGTTTTTAGATTGGACTTCGTCATCGGGTGTGGCGGTGGCCCAGTGGCCAGTAACTGGTGGTTAGTGGTACATGTATGTCCACTTTGCATGAACTGCTGCCCTGGGGGTGTTGTTTCAGAGGGGGGACCAGTCACAGGAACACACATGTTGGACACGTGAACCCCCACCTCCGACTCTCTAACCCCATACCCGGATCACAACACAATCAGCGTACTACAGTGGGAGAATTAGGTCTGAATACATTATATTATTACATAGTATTACATGTATACACACTGAACAAAATATAAACGCATCATGTAAAGTGTTGGTTCCATGTTTCATGAGCTGAAGTAAAAGATCCCAGAAATGTTCTATATGCACAAAAAGCGTTTACGTCCCTCTTAATTAGCATTTCTCATTCGCCAACATAATCCATCCACCTGACAGGTATGGCACGTCAAGAAGCTGATTAAACAGCATGATTATTACACAGGTGCACTTTGTGCTGGGGACAATAAAAAGCCACTCTAAAATGTGACGTTTTGTCACACAACCAATGCAACAGATGTTTTAAGTTTTGATGAAGCGTGCAATTGGCATGCTGACTGCAGGAATGTCCACCAGAGCTGTTGCCAGATAATTGAATGTTAATTTCTCTACCATAAGCTGTCGTTTTTGAGCATTTGGCAGTACATCCAACCGGCCTCCTGACCGCAGACCACGTGTAACCACTCCAGCCCAGGACCTCCATGTGGGTTTGCATAGCCAAAGAATTTATTTTCAGAAACCGTCTCCGAGAAGCTCATCTACTTGCTCGTCGTCCTCACCAGGATCTTGACCTGACTGCAGTCCGGTGTCGTAACTGACTTCAGTGGGCACCTTCGCTGGCCCCTGGCCAAACTGTCGTGCGGACAAGCGGTTTGCTGATGTCAACGTTGTGAACAGAGTGCCCAGTGGTGGCGGTGGGGTTATGGTATGGGCAGGCATAAACTATGGACAATGAACACAATTGCATTTTATTGATGGCAATTTGAATGCACAGAGATACCGTGATGAGATCCTGAGGCCCATTGTTGTGCCATTCATCTGCTGCCTTCACCTCATGTCTCAGCATGATAATTCATAGATCCATGTCGCAAGGATCTGTACACAATTCCTGGAAGCTGAAAATGTCCCAGTTCTTCCTTGGCCTGCATACTCACCAGACATGTCAAACATTGAGCATGTTCGAGATGCTCTGGATTGACGTGTACTACAGTGTTTTCAAGTTCCCGTCCAACAACTTCACACAGCCATTGAAGAGGAGTGGGACAACATTCCACAGGCCACAATCAACAGCCTGAACAACTCTATGCGAAGGAGATGTCATGCTGCATGAGGCAAATATTGGTCACACCAGGTACTGACTGATTTTCTGATCCAAGCCCCTACTTAAAAAAAAAAAAAAGTGTCTGTGACCACAGATGCATATCTGTATTCCTAGTCATGTGAAATCCATAGATTAGGGCATAATGAATTTATTTCAATTTTCTAATTTCCTCATATGAACTGTAACTCAGTAAAATTGTTAATTGTTGTATGAAGCGTTTATATTTTTGTTCAGTGTACATATTATTCACTATATGGTGTGTAGTTGACCATTTGAACTATTTTCCGACACAAGAACAGTTACGGACTGCCTAGAGAAACAGTGAAGCTTTATGAAGAGATTTATTGAAGAAACACAACAAATAAATGTGGGCGGGAGGGAGAGAGGAGCAGAGGACATAGAGAGTAGTGGGAGATGTGATGTGTTTGAGTTAGGAGGTGAAGGGGTGTCAGTTGAAATTAGATTCTCAGGGAGTGTTGCCCCCCCCCCCCGCCCAGATTGCCTCTCTGATTATAAACATGGACTTAAGTACCAACAGAATAAAACGGGGGGTCACGGGGGTCAGATGAGCCAGCCAGGCAACACAGAGGTAGGATTGGAGCTGACGTGGTGGTTAATGGATGAGGCCTACAAAGCCTTCTAGTTCGGAACTGTGTGTGACATAACTGTAATTTAAGACCGAGAAGGAAAGACAAAAATAACAAGAGAGATTGGAGGAAGAAAGAGAGAGTTCAGAGGATATCCAGTCTCTCTCTCACATAGATTGATTGGTTCCAGTGATGGACAAATGGCTCTAAGGTTTCTCTGCTGATGGCGCTTTGACCCCGGTTGCTCAGTCGTTGTGGCGGAGGCTTGGTTGGTTGGGACTGGGCTTTGTGTGTCAATATGTCTGCCAGAGTTTACCGACTGAAACCTGACTCTGGATGTGTCCTTAGCTCTGGAGTCAAATTCTGAGATTGACTCTCTCTCACTGTCTGTCCTTAAATGTACAGTATGAAAAACTCCCGTCTGTCTGTCTGTCTGTCGTGTGTCTGTCTGTCGTGTGTCTGTCTGTAGTTTGTGTTGTGTGATTGGCTGTGGGACTTGGAGCTCTTGTGTAATTTCCTGGGAATCTGATAACATCTGATTGGGTGTCAGAGGTTAATGGCTGCTTACTGGGGGAGACGGGAGTAGCAGACAGTTTCACTGAAGAATTGAGTGAAGGGGGAGGCTGATTGGGGTGTGTGTGTGTTGTAGTTTTTATGCAGATTTGACTGGTATTTGATGGTTTCTCTGTTTTCTTTCCTCTGAAAAGTAGGGCTATCATCCTCCTCAATGTCAGTTATTGTATGTCCCAGTGGTCAAACGCTCTGTGCGGCAGAGTCTGGCTTGTCATTCTGAATATGATAATTATATATCGTTCACAAATGCTGCTGGCCTTGCAGTCACTTTCTGCTCTATTGGGAACCAACAGGAATGTTCTAGGGATAGAGGGTCTCTCTATATCTCTGCTGTCATGGGGATATTATATGGAGGGGAATCAGATGTGCTAACAAACACACGTGATAACATCCCACTGAACTGGAATACTAGTACATAGGATGGCTGTGTGTGGTTGAGAGAGTGTGTGTGTGTCCTCACACTGGCAGCTGGCTCTCTCTGACTGACAGGGCTAAGCTCTTCCCTGCTGTGTTGAGGATGAAAGCAGATGCTTTCCCTTCTCTACTCTGTGTAACTTGAATCCTCAGCTTTCAGATTGACCTAGCAGGGAATTTTCCTCCACAGTCACACAGGGTGCACCAGACAGACAGACAGACAGACAGACAGACACTTCAGACAGACAGACACTTCAGACAGACAGACACTTCAGACACTACAGGCAGACACTACAGACAGACACACTTCAGACAGACACACTTCAGACAGACAGACACTTCAGACAGACAGACACTTCAGACAGACAGACACTTCAGACACTTCAGACAGACAGACACTACAGACAGACACTACAGACAGACACTACAGACAGACAGACACTACAGACAGACACTACAGACAGACACACTTCAGACACTTCAGACAGACACTTCAGACAGACACTTCAGACACTTCAGACAGACACTTCAGACAGACACTTCAGACATTTCAGACAGACAGACACTTCAGACAGACACTTCAGACAGACAGACACACTTCAGACAGACACACTTCAGACAGGCACTTCAGACAGACACTTCAGACAGACACTTCAGACAGACACTTCAGTCAGACAGACACTTCAGACAGACAGACACTTCAGACACACTTCAGACAGACAGACACACTTCAGACACACTTCAGACAGACACTTCAGACAGACACTTCAGACACTTCAGACACTACAGACAGACACTACAGACAGACACTTCAGACAGACACTTCAGACAGACAGACACTTCAGACAGACACTTCAGACAGACACTTCAGACAGACACTTCAGACAGACACTACAGACACTTCAGACAGACACTTCAGACACACTTCAGACAGACAGACACTTCAGACAGACAGACACTTCAGACAGACAGACACAGACAGACACTTCAGACAGACAGACAGACACTTCAGACAGACAGACACTTCAGACAGACAGACACTTCAGACAGACAGACACTTCAGACAGACAGACACTTCAGACAGACAGACACTTCAGACAGACAGACACTTCAGACAGACAGACAGACACTTCAGACAGACAGACACTTCAGACAGACAGACACTTCAGACAGACAGACACTTCAGACAGACAGACACTTCAGACAGACAGACACTTCAGACAGACAGACAGACAGACAGACACTTCAGACAGACAGACAGACAGACACTTCAGACAGACAGACAGACAGACACTTCAGACAGACAGACAGACAGACACTTCAGACAGACAGACAGACACTTCAGACAGACAGACAGACAGACACTCAGACAGACAGACAGACAGACACTTCAGACAGACAGACACTTCAGACAGACATACACTTCGAACAGACAGACAGACACTTCAGACAGACAGACAGACACTTCAGACAGACAGACAGACACTTCAGACAGACAGACACTTCAGACAGACAGACACTTCAGACGAACACTTCGACAGACAGACAGACAGACACTTCAGACAGACAGACAGACAGACACTTCAGACAGACAGACACTTCAGACAGACAGACACTTCAGACAGACAGACACTTCAGACAGACAGACAGACACTTCAGACAGACAGACAGACACTTCAGACAGACAGACAGACAGACACTTCAGACAGACAGACAGACACTTCAGACAGACACTTCAGACAGACAGACACTTCAGACAGACAGACACTTCAGACAGACAGACAGACACTTCAGACAGACAGACAGACACTTCAGACAGACACTTCAGACAGACACAGACAGACAGACACTTCAGACAGACAGACAGACACTTCAGACAGACAGACAGACACTTCAGACAGACAGACACTTCAGACAGACAGACACTTCAGACAGACAGACACTTCAGACAGACAGACAGACAGACAGACACTTCAGACAGACAGACAGACACTTCAGACAGACAGACACTTCAGACAGACAGACAGACACTTCAGACAGACACTTCAGACAGACAGACAGACACTTCAGACAGACACTTCAGACAGACAGACACTTCAGACACTACTTCAGACAGACAGACACTTCAGACAGAGACACTTCAGACAGACAGACACAGACAGACAGACAGACAGACAGACAGACAGACACTTCAG
The DNA here is from genome assembly GCF_034236695.1 of Oncorhynchus nerka. Taxonomy (NCBI): domain Eukaryota; kingdom Metazoa; phylum Chordata; class Actinopteri; order Salmoniformes; family Salmonidae; genus Oncorhynchus; species Oncorhynchus nerka. Next base: position 77,333,849 of record NC_088419.1, read on the forward strand.
ACAGACAGACACTTCAGACAGACAGACAGACAGACAGACACTTCAGACAGACAGACACTTCAGACAGACAGACAGACACTTCAGACAGACACTTCAGACAGACAGACAGACAGACACTTCAGACAGACAGACAGACACTTCAGACAGACAGACAGACACTTCAGACAGACAGACAGACAGACTTCAGACAGCCACTTCAGACAGACAGACACTTCAGACAGACGACACTTCAGACAGACAGACACTTCAGACAGACAGACAGACACTTCAGACAGACAGACACTTCAGACAGACGAACCACGACAGACAGACAGACAGACACAGACAGACAGACACTTCAGACAGACACTTCAGACAGACACTTCAGACAGACAGACAGGCACTTCAGACAGACAGACAGACACTTCAGACAGACAGACAGACACTTCAGACAGACAGACAGGACAGGCACTTCAGACAGACAGACAGACAGACACAGACACTTCAGACAGACAGACTTCAGACAGACACTTCAGACAGACACTTCCAGACAGGCAGACAGACAGACAGACAGACACTTCAGACAGACAGACACTTCAGACAGACAGACACTTCAGACAGAGACACTTCAGACAGACACTTCAGACAGACAGACAGACACTTCAGACAGACAGACAGACACTTCAGACAGACAGACAGACACTTCAGACAGACAGACACTTCAGACAGACAGACAGACAGACAGACACAGACAGACACTTCAGACAGACAGACAGACACTTCAGACAGACACTTCAGACAGACACTTCAGACAGACACTTCAGACACACTTCAGACAGACACTTCAGACAGACAGACACTTCAGACAGACAGACACTTCAGACAGACACTTCAGACAGACAGACAGACAGACAGACAGACAGACAGACACTTCAGACAGACAGACACTTCAGACAGACAGACAGACAGACACTTCAGACAGACTTCAGACAGACACTTCAGACAGACACTTCAGACAGACACTTCAGACAGACAGACAGACACTTCAGACAGACAGACAGACACTTCAGACAGACAGACACTTCAGACAGACAGACACTTCAGACAGACAGACAGACTTCAGACAGACACTTCAGACAGACACAGACAGACACTTCAGACAGACAGACACTTCAGACAGACAGACACTCAGACAGACAGACAGACAGACACTTCAGACAGACAGACACTTCAGACAGACACTTCAGACAGACACTTCAGACAGGACAGACACTTCAGACAGACAGACACTTCAGACACTTCAGACAGACAGACACTTCAGACAGACAGACACTTCAGACAGACAGACACTTCAGACAGGCAGACAGACACTTCCAGACAGACAGACAGACACTTCAGACAGACAGACACTTCAGACAGACAGACAGACACTTCAGACAGACAGACAGACACTTCCAGACAGACAGACAGACAGACACTTCAGACAGACAGACAGACACTTCAGACAGACAGACAGACACTTCAGACAGACACTTCGACAGACACTTCAGACAGACAGACACTTCAGACAGACAGACAGACAGACAGACACTTCAGACAGACACTTCAGACAGACAGACACAGACACTTCAGACAGACAGACACTTCAGACAGACAGCACTTCAGACAGACAGACAGACACTTCAGACAGACAGACACTTCAGACAGACAGACACTTCAGACAGACAGACAGACACTTCAGACAGACAGACAGACAGACACTTCAGACAGACAGACACTTCAGACAGACACTTCAGACAGACACTTCAGACAGACAGACAGACACTTCAGACAGACACTTCAGACAGACACTTCAGACAGACAGACACTTCAGACAGACAGACACTTCAGACAGGCAGACAGACACTTCAGACAGGCAGACAGACACTTCAGACAGACAGACAGACACTTCAGACAGACAGACACTTCAGACAGACACTTCAGACAGACAGACACTTCAGACAGACAGACACTTCAGACACTTCAGACAGACACTTCAGACAGACACTTCAGACAGGCAGACACTTCAGACAGACAGACAGACACTTCAGACAGACAGACACTTCAGACAGACACTTCAGACAGACACTTCAGACAGACAGACACTTCAGACAGACAGACAGACACTTCAGACAGACACTTCAGACAGACACTTCAGACAGACAGACACTTCAGACAGACACTTCAGACAGGCAGACACTTCAGACAGACACTTCAGACAGACAGACACTTCAGACAGACAGACACTTCAGACAGACAGACAGACACTTCAGACAGACACTTCAGACAGACAGACACTTCAGACAGACAGACAGACAGACACTTCAGACAGACAGACACTTCAGACAGACAGACACTTCAGACAGACAGACAGACAGACAGACAGACAGACAGACACTACAGACAGACACTTCAGACAGACACACTTCAGACAGACAGACACTTCAGACAGACAGACAGACACTTCAGACACTTCCAGACAGACAGACACTTCAGACAGACACATTTCAGACAGACACTTCAGACACACTTCAGACAGACACTTCAGACAGACACTTCAGACAGACACTTCAGACAGACACTTCAGACAGACACTTCAGACAGACACTTCAGACACTTCAGACAGACAGACACTTCAGACAGACAGACACTTCAGACAGACAGACAGACACTTCAGACAGACAGACAGACACTTCAGACAGACAGACACTTCAGACAGACAGACAGACACTTCAGACAGACACTTCAGACAGACAGACACTTCAGACAGACACTTCAGACAGACACTTCAGACAGACACTACAGACACTTCAGACAGACACTTCAGACAGACAGACAGACACTTCAGACAGACAGACACTTCAGACAGACAGACACTTCAGACAGACAGACAGACACTTCAGACAGACAGACACTTCAGACAGACAGACACTTCAGACAGACAGACACTTCAGACAGACAGACACTTCAGACAGACAGACAGACACTTCAGACAGACAGACACTTCAGACAGACAGACACTTCAGACAGACAGACACTTCAGACAGACAGACAGACAGACACTTCAGACAGACAGACAGACACTTCAGACAGACAGACACTTCAGACAGACAGACAGACACTTCAGACAGACAGACAGACACTTCAGACAGACAGACAGACAGACACTTCAGACAGACACTTCAGACAGACAGACACTTCAGACAGACAGACACTTCAGACAGACAGACACTTCAGACAGACACAGACAGACAGACAGACACTTTCAGACAGACAGACACTTCAGACAGACAGACAGACACAGACAGACAGACACTTCAGACAGACACTTCAGACAGACAGACACTTCAGACAGACAGACACTTCAGACAGACAGACACTTCAGACAGACAGACAGACACTTCAGACAGACAGACAGACACTTCAGACAGACAGACACAGACACTTCAGACAGACAGACAGACACTCAGACAGACAGACAGACAGACAGACACTTCAGACAGACACAGACAGACACAGACAGACACTTCAGACAGACAGACACTCAGACAGACAGACAGACAGACAGACACTTCAGACAGACACTTCAGACAGACTTCAGACAGACAGACACTTCAGACGACAGACAGACAGACACTTCAGACAGACAGACACTTCAGACAGACAGACACTTCAGACAGACAGACAGACACTTCAGACAGACAGACAGGCACTTCAGACAGACAGACACTTCAGACAGACAGACACTTCAGACAGACAGACACTTCAGACAGACATACACTTCAGACAGACAGACACTTCAGACAGACAGACAGACACTTCAGACAGACAGACAGACACTTCAGACAGACAGACAGACACTTCAGACAGACAGACAGACACTTCAGACAGACAGACACTTCAGACAGACAGACACTTCAGACAGACACTTCAGACAGACAGACACTTCAGACAGACAGACACTTCAGACAGACAGACAGACACTTCAGACAGACAGACACTTCAGACAGACAGACAGACACTTCAGACAGACACTTCAGACAGACACTTCAGACAGACAGACACTTCAGACAGACAGACACTTCAGACAGACAGACACTTCAGACAGACACTTCAGACAGACAGACAGACAGACAGACACTTCAGACAGACACTTCAGACAGACAGACAGACACTTCAGACAGACAGACAGGCACTTCAGACAGACAGACAGACACTTCAGACAGACACTTCAGACAGACATACAGACACTTCAGACAGACAGACACTACAGACAGACAGACACTTCAGACAGACAGACACTTCAGACAGACACTTCAGACAGACACTTCAGACAGACACTTCAGACAGACACTTCAGACAGACAGACAGACACTTCAGACAGACAGACACTTCAGACAGACAGACAGACACTTCAGACAGACAGACAGACAGACACTTCAGACACTTCAGACAGACACTTCAGACAGACAGACAGGCACTTCAGATAGACACTTCAGACAGACAGACACTTCAGACAGACAGACACTTCAGACAGACACTTCAGACAGACAGACACTTCAGACAGACAGACAGACACTTCAGACAGACAGACAGACACTTCAGACAGACAGACACTTCAGACAGACAGACAGACACTTCAGACAGACAGACACTTCAGACAGACAGACAGACACTTCAGACAGACACTTCAGACAGACAGACAGACACTTCAGACACTACTTCAGACAGACACTTCAGACACTACTTCAGACAGACACTTCAGACACTACTTCAGACAGACACTTCAGAAAGACAGACAGACACTTCAGACAGACAGGCACTTCAGACAGACACTTCAGACAGACAGACAGACACTTCAGACAGACAGACACTTCAGACAGACAGACACTTCAGACAGACAGACAGACACTTCAGACAGACACTTCAGACAGACAGACACTTCAGACAGACACTTCAGACAGACACTTCAGACAGACAGCAGACAGACACTTCAGACAGACACTTCAGACAGACAGACACTTCAGACAGACACTTCAGACAGACACTTCAGACAGCCACTTCAGACAGACAGACAGACACTTCAGACAGACAGGCACTTCAGACAGACACTTCAGACAGACACTTCAGACAGACACTTCAGACAGACAGACACTTCAGACAGACAGACACGACAGACAGACAGACAGACACTTCAGACAGACAGACAGACACTTCAGACAGACAGACACTTCAGACAGACAGACAGACACTTCAGACAGACACTTCAGACAGACACTTCAGACAGGCACTTCAGACAGGCACTTCAGACAGACAGACAGGCACTTCAGACAGACAGACAGGCACTTCAGACAGACAGACAGGCACTTCAGACAGGCACTTCAGACAGACAGACAGACAGACACTTCAGACAGACAGACACTTCAGACAGACAGACAGACAGACACTTCAGACAGACAGACAGACAGACACTTCAGACAGACAGACACTTCAGACAGGCAGACAGACACTTCAGACAGGCAGACAGACACTTCAGACAGGCAGACAGACACTTCAGACAGACAGACACTTCAGACAGACAGACACTTCAGACAGACAGACACTTCAGACAGACAGACAGACACTTCAGACAGACAGACACTTCAGACAGACACTTCAGACAGACAGACACTTCAGACAGACAGACAGACACTTCAGACAGACACTTCAGACAGACACTTCAGACAGACAGACACTTCAGACAGACAGACACTTCAGACAGACAGACACTTCAGACAGACACTTCAGACAGACAGACACTTCAGACAGACAGACAGACAGACACTTCAGACAGACAGACACTTCAGACAGACAGACACTCAGACAGACAGACACTTCAGACAGACACTTCAGACAGACAGACAGACACTTCAGACAGACAGACACTTCAGACAGACAGACACTTCAGACAGACAGACACTTCAGACAGACAGACAGACACTTCAGACAGACACTTCAGACAGACAGACACTTCAGACAGACAGACAGACAGACACTTCAGACAGACAGACACTTCAGACAGACAGACACTTCAGACAGACAGACAGACACTTCAGACAGACACTTCAGACAGACACTTCAGACAGACACTTCAGACAGACAGACAGACACTTCAGACAGACAGACACAGACAGACAGACACTTCAGACAGACACTTCAGACAGACAGACACTTCAGACAGACAGACACTTCAGACAGACAGACACTTCAGACAGACACTTCAGACAGACAGACAGACACTTCAGACAGACAGACAGACACTTCAGACAGACACAGACAGACAGACAGACACTTCAGAGACAGACACAGACAGACAGACACTTCAGACAGACAGACAGACAGACACTTCAGACAGACAGACACTTCAGACAGACAGACACTTCAGACAGACAGACAGACACTTCAGACAGACACTTCAGACAGACACTTCAGACAGACACTTCAGACAGACACTTCAGACAGACACTTCAGACAGACACTTCAGACAGACAGACACTTCAGACAGACAGACAGACACTTCAGACAGACAGACACTTCAGACAGACACTTCAGACAGACACTTCAGACAGACAGACACTTCAGACAGACAGACAGACACTTCAGACAGACACTTCAGACAGACACTTCAGACAGACACTTCAGACAGACAGACACTTCAGACAGACACTTCAGACAGACAGACACTTCAGACAGACAGACAGACACTTCAGACAGACACTTCAGACAGACAGACAGACACTTCAGACAGACAGACAGACACTTCAGACAGACAGAGACACTTCAGACAGACAGACACTTCAGACAGACACTTCAGACAGACAGACACTTCAGACAGACAGACAGACACTTCAGACAGACACTTCAGACAGACACTTCAGACAGACAGACACTTCAGACAGGCAGACAGACACTTCAGACAGACACTTCAGACAGACACTTCAGACAGACAGACAGACACTTCAGACAGACAGACAGACAGACACTTCAGACAGACAGACACTTCAGACAGACAGACACTTCAGACAGACACTTCAGACAGACAGACAGACACTTCAGACAGACAGACACAGACAGACAGACACTTCAGACAGACACTTCAGACAGACACTTCAGACAGACACAGACAGACACTTCAGACAGACAGACAGACACTTCAGACAGACACTTCAGACAGACACTTCAGACAGACAGACACTTCAGACAGACACTTCAGACAGACACTTCAGACAGACAGACACTTCAGACAGACAGACACTTCAGACAGACAGACAGACACTTCAGACAGACACTTCAGACAGACAGACAGACAGACACAGACAGACAGACACTTCAGACAGACAGACACTTCAGACAGACAGACAGACACTTCAGACAGACAGACAGACAGACTTCAGACAGACACTTCAGACAGACAGACAGACACTTCAGACAGACACTTCAGACAGACACTTCAGACAGACAGACACAGACACTTCAGACAGACAGACAGACAGACAGACAGACAGACACTTCAGACAGACAGACACTTCAGACAGACAGACACTTTCAGACAGACACTTCAGACAGACAGACACTTCAGACAGGACACTTCAGACAGACACTTCAGACAGACACTTCAGACAGACACTTCAGACAGACAGACACTTCAGACAGACAGACAGACACTTCAGACAGACACTTCAGACAGACAGACACTTCAGACAGACACTTCAGACACAGACAGACACTTCAGACAGACACTTCAGACAGACACTTCAGACAGACACTTCAGACAGACAGACACTTCAGAGACAGACAGACAGACACTTCAGACAGACAGACAGACACTTCAGACAGACAGACAGACAGACACTTCAGACAGACAGACAGACAGACACTTCAGACAGACACTTCAGACACTTCAGACAGACACTTCAGACAGACACTTCAGACAGACACTTCAGACAGACAGACACTTCAGACAGACACTTCAGACAGGCAGACACTTCAGACAGGCAGACACTTCAGACAGACACTTCAGACAGACAGACACTTCAGACAGACAGACAGACACTTCAGACAGACAGACAGACAGACACTTCAGACAGACAGACACTTCAGACAGACAGACACTTCAGACAGACAGACAGACACTTCAGACAGACAGACACTTCAGACAGACAGACACTTCAGACAGACAGACACTTCAGACAGACAGACAGACACTTCAGACAGACAGACACTTCAGACAGACACTTCAGACAGACACTTCAGACAGACAATTCAGACAGGCAGACACTTCAGACAGACAGACAGACACTTCAGACAGACAGACAGACACTTCAGACAGACACTTCAGACAGACACTTCAGACAGACAGACACTTCAGACAGACAGACAGACACTTCAGACAGACACTTCAGACAGACACTTCAGACAGACAGACAGACACTTCAGACAGACACTTCAGACAGACACTTCAGACAGACAGACACTTCAGACAGACAGACAGACAGACACTTCAGACAGACAGACAGACACTTCAGACAGACAGACACTTCAGACAGACAGACAGACACTTCAGACAGACAGACAGACAGACACTTCAGACAGACACACTTCAGACAGACACAGACACTTCAGACAGACAGCCACTTCAGACAGACAGACAGACAGACACTTCAGACAGACAGACACTTCAGACAGACAGACACTTCAGACAGACACTTCAGACAGACAGACAGACACTTCAGACAGACAGACACTTCAGACAGACACTTCAGACAGACAGACAGACACTTCAGACAGACACTTCAGACAGACAGACACACAGACAGACAGACACTTCAGACAGGCAGACACTTCAGACAGACAGACAGACACTTCAGACAGACAGACAGACACTTCAGACAGACAGACAGACAGACACTTCAGACAGGCAGACAGACACTTCAGACAGACACTTCAGACAGACACTTCAGACAGACACTTCAGACAGGCAGACAGACACTTCAGACAGACACTTCAGACAGACACTTCAGACAGACAGACAGACACTTCAGACAGACAGACAGACACTTCAGACAGACAGACAGACAGACAGACAGACAGACACTTCAGACAGACAGACACTTCAGACACTTCAGACAGGCAGACAGACACTTCAGACAGGCAGACAGACACTTCAGACAGACAGACACTTCAGACAGACACTTCAGACAGACACTTCAGACAGACAGACACTTCAGACAGAGACAGACACTTCAGACAGACACTTCAGACAGACAGACACTTCAGACAGACAGCCACTTCAGACAGACAGACAGACAGACACTTCAGACAGACAGACACTTCAGACAGACAGACAGACACTTCAGACAGACACTTCAGGCAGACACTTCAGACAGGCAGACACTTCAGACAGACACTTCAGACAGACAGACACTTCAGACAGACACTTCAGACAGACACTTCAGACAGACAGACACTTCAGACAGACAGACACTTCAGACAGACAGACAGACAGACACTTCAGACAGACAGACACTCAGACAGACAGACAGACAGACAGACAGACACTTCAGACAGACAGACACTTCAGACACTTCAGACAGACAGACAGACACTTCAGACAGGCAGACAGACACTTCAGACAGGCAGACAGACACTTCAGACAGACAGACACTTCAGACAGACACTTCAGACAGACACTTCAGACAGACAGACACTTCAGACAGACACTTCAGACAGACACTTCAGACAGACACTTCAGACAGACAGACACTTCAGACAGACAGCCACTTCAGACAGACAGACAGACAGACACTTCAGACAGACAGACACTTCAGACAGACAGACAGACACTTCAGACAGACACTTCAGACAGACACTTCAGACAGGCAGACACTTCAGACAGACACTTCAGACAGACAGACACTTCAGACAGACAGACACTTCAGACAGACAGACAGACACTTCAGACAGACAGACACTTCAGACAGACACTTCAGACAGACACTTCAGACAGGCAGACAGACACTTCAGACAGACACTTCAGACAGACAGACAGACAGACAGACAGACAGACAGACAGACAGACAGACAAGACAGACACTTCAGACAGACAGACAGACACTTCAGACAGGCAGACAGACACTTCAGAGACAGACAGACACTTCAGACAGACAGACACTTCAGACAGACACTTCAGACAGACACTTCAGACAGACAGACAGACACTTCAGACAGACAGACAGACACTTCAGACAGACACTTCAGACAGACACTTCAGACAGACAGACACTTCAGACAGACAGCCACTTCAGACAGACAGACAGACAGACACTTCAGACAGACAGACACTTCAGACAGACAGACACTTCAGACAGACACTTCAGACAGACAGACACTTCAGACAGACACTTCAGACAGACACTTCAGGCAGACACTTCAGACAGGCAGACACTTCAGACAGACACTTCAGACAGACAGACACTTCAGACAGACAGACACTTCAGACAGACAGACAGACACTTCAGACAGACAGACACTTCAGACAGACAGACACTTCAGACAGACAGACAGACACTTCAGACAGACAGACACTTCAGACAGACAGACACTTCAGACAGACACTTCAGACAGGCAGACAGACACTTCAGACAGACACTTCAGACAGACACTTCAGACAGACACTTCAGACAGGCAGACAGACACTTCAGACAGACACTTCAGACAGACACTTCAGACAGACATACACTTCAGACAGACAGACAGACACTTCAGACAGACAGACAGACAGACAGACACTTCAGACAGACAGACACTTCAGACACTTCAGACAGACAGACAGACACTTCAGACAGGCAGACAGACACTTCAGACAGGCAGACAGACACTTCAGACAGACAGACACTTCAGAGAGACAGACACTTCAGACAGACAGCCACTTCAGACAGACAGACAGACAGACACTTCAGACAGACAGACACTTCAGACAGACACTTCAGACAGACACTTCAGACAGGCAGACAGACACTTCAGACAGGCAGACAGACACTTCAGACAGACACTTCAGACAGACAGACAGACACTTCAGACAGACACTTCAGACAGACAGACACTTCAGACAGACAGACACTTCAGACAGACACTTCAGACAGACACTTCAGACAGACACTTCAGACAGACACTTCAGACAGACATACAGACACTTTAGACAGACAGACACTTTAGACAGACAGACACTTTAGACAGACAGACACTTTAGACAGACAGACACTTTAGACAGACAGACACTTTAGACAGACACTTTAGACACTTTAGACAGACACTTTAGACAGACACTTTAGACAGACACTTTAGACAGACAGACAGACACTTCAGACAGACACTTCAGACAGACAGACACTTCAGACAGACACTTCAGACAGACACTTCAGACAGACACTTCAGACAGACAGACAGACACTTTAGACAGACAGACACTTTAGACAGACACTTTAGACAGACACTTTAGACAGACACAGACAGACACTTTCAGACAGACAGACAGACACTTCAGACAGACACTTCAGACAGACAGACACTTCAGACAGACAGACAGACAGACACTTCAGACAGACAGACAGACACTTCAGACAGACACTTTAGACAGACAGACACAGACACTTCAGACAGACAGACACTTTAGACAGACAGACACAGACAGACACTTTAGACAGACACTTTAGACAGACACTTTAGACAGACAGACAGACACTTCAGACAGACAGACACTTCAGACACGACAGACGGACACTTCAGACACTTCAGACAGACAGACACTTCAGACAGACAGACAGACATTTCAGACAGACAGACAGACACACACTTCAGACGGACACTTCAGACAGACAGACACTTCAGACAGACACTTCAGACAGACACTTCAGACAGACACTTCAGACAGACACTTCAGACACGACAGACGGACACTTCAGACAGACAGACACTTCAGACAGACAGACACTTCAGACAGACAGACACTTCAGACAGACAGACACTTCAGACAGACAGACAGACATTTCAGACAGACAGACAGACAGACACACTTCAGACGGACACTTCAGACGGACACTTCAGACGGACACTTCAGACAGACACTTCAGACAGACACTTCAGACAGACAGACACTTCAGACAGACAGACACTTCAGACAGACAGACACTTCAGACAGACACTTCCGACAGACAGACAGGCACTTCAGACAGACAGACAGACACTTCAGACAGACAGACAGACATTTCAGACAGACAGACAGACAGACACACTTCAGACGGACACTTCAGACAGACAGACACTTCAGACAGACACTTCAGACAGACACTTCAGACAGACACTTCAGACAGACAGACACTTCAGACAGACACTTCAGACAGACATTTCAGACAGACAGACAGACAGACACACTTCAGACGGACACTTCAGACGGACACTTCAGACGGACACTTCAGACAGACACTTCAGACAGACACTTCAGACAGACACTTCAGACAGACAGACACTTCAGACAGACAGACACTTCAGACAGACACTTCCGACAGACAGACAGGCACTTCAGACAGACAGACAGGCACTTCAGACAGACAGACAGACACTTCAGACAGACAGACAGACACTTCAGACAGACAGACACTTCAGACACTTCAGACACTTCAGACAGACACTTCAGACAGACAGACAGACACTTCAGACAGACAGACAGACACTTCAGACAGACAGACAGACACTTCAGACAGACACTTCAGACAGACACTTCAGACAGACAGACACTTCAGACAGACAGACACTTCAGACAGACACTTCAGACAGACAGACACTTCAGACAGGCAGACAGACACTTCAGGCAGACACACTTCAGACAGGCAGACAGACACTTCAGACAGACAGACAGACACTTCAGACAGACACTTCAGACAGACAGACACTTCAGACAGACACTTCAGACAGACAGACAGACACTTCAGACAGACAGACAGACAGACACTTCAGACAGACAGACACTTCAGACAGACAGATACTTCAGACAGGCAGACAGACACTTCAGACAGGCAGACAGACACTTCAGACAGGCAGACAGACACTTCAGACAGACACTTCAGACAGACACTTCAGACAGACACTTCAGACAGACAGACACTTCAGACAGACACTTCAGACAGACACTTCAGACAGACAGCCACTTCAGACAGACAGCCACTACAGACAGACAGACAGACAGACACTTCAGACAGACAGACACTTCAGACAGACAGACACTTCAGACAGGCAGACAGACACTTCAGACAGGCAGACAGACACTTCAGACAGGCAGACAGACACTTCAGACAGGCAGACAGACACTTCAGACAGACAGACACTTCAGACAGACAGACACTTTAGACAGACAGACACTTTAGACACAGACACTTTAGACAGACAGACACTTTAGACACAGACACTTTAGACAGACAGACACTTCAGACAGACAGACAGACAGACACTTTAGACAGACAGACACTTTAGACAGACAGACACTTTAGACAGACAGACACTTTAGACAGACACTTTAGACAGACAGACAGACACTTTAGACAGACACTTTAGACAGACACTTTAGACAGACACTTTAGACAGACAGACAGACACTTCAGACACTTCAGACAGACAGACAGACACTTCAGACAGACACTTCAGACAGACACTTCAGACAGACAGACACTTCAGACAGACACTTCAGACAGACAGACACTTCAGACAGACAGACAGACACTTCAGACAGACACTTCAGACAGACACTTCAGACAGACACTTCAGACAGACAGACACTTCAGACAGACACTTCAGACAGACAGACACTTCAGACAGACAGACACTTCAGACGGACACTTCAGACACGACAGACGGACACTTCAGACACGACAGACGGACACTTCAGACAGACAGACACTTCAGACAGACAGACAGACAGACACTTCAGACAGACACTTCAGACAGACACTTCAGACAGACAGACACACTTCAGACGGACACTTCAGACGGACACTTCAGACAGACGGACACTTCAGACAGACACTTCAGACAGACACTTCAGAGTGGAGGGACAGGAAGGACTGAGAGGGGGGAGGAAGGGAAGGGGTCTATGTGAGGTTAGGCGTGTGAACTGAAGTCCAATGGAGACTGGTGTATGGATGGGATGGGACTCAGAAGGTGAAGGGGGTTTGGGTCTCGCACTGTGGGCTTAACAGGAATTAACGGGGGGTAGGGGGTCTGTGGGTGAGGTGATGAGTAGGGGGATCTGTGAGGGCGGTGTGGGGATGGGGAGTGTGGGGGTGGGAGTTTGGAGGGTCTGGAGGTGAGCTGGTGAGGGTGTGGACAGGGTTGGTGTGGGGATCCCACAGCTAGCCATGTGAAGCAGAGAGTAGAAAGCACAAGTGTGAGAGCCTAGGTGTGTGTGTGTATCCACATGTGTGATGTCAATGGTGGGCATGGGCTAGCTTAACAACAAGAAGCCACCAGAACGTCCCTGTGTCTGCTTTAGTAGATATTATAGGTGATCTCTTAAATCTGGACCGTGTCAAGGAGGGTGTGTGGTTAGTGTTGCTGTTGAGAGTGTGTTCTGGTTTAGTGGGTGGGAGAGTAAATGTGAGGCCTAAATAGCACCCTATTCCTCAAAAAGTGAACTACATACGGAATTGGATGCCATTTGGGACACATCCCAGTCTCCTTTTCACTGGTTAATTGGCAGAGGAGTCCGACTGACTGTTTGGGACTGGAATGTCTGTGACCTCGCTCTCCCTCGTTCTTTCTCACTTTCCCTGGCCCTCCCTTGCTTTCTCTTGCCCTCCCTCGCTCTCTGTTGCCGTCCTCACTCTCAGACGATGTCAAGTGGCCCGTGGGAAGTTCTCCTCTCCCGGAGAGAGAGAGTGTCAAACAGTCAGCCAGGTCAAATATCACAAGTCCCAGCTCCCGTACACATCTCTCTCTCTCAGAATGCTACTCATCTCTCATATCTCTCATATCTCTCATATCTCTCTCTCTCTCTCTCTCTCTCTCTCTCTCTCTCTCTCATTCACTCACTCACTCACTCACTCTCACACTCTCACTCTCACTCTCTCTCTCACTCTCTCTCTCTCTCTCTCTCTCACTCACTCACTCACTCACTCACTCACTCACTCACTCTCACTCTCTCTCTCTCTCACTCCTCTCATACATCTCTGGATTTCTTTTCTGATTCCATTTTCCAGTGACTCGGCTGACTGTATGTATAGGACACCCACACACGGCCCTCTTACAGTATACAGGGAGCTATCTGTAGCACTGAGCGTGGCAGAGGCTGTGTCTGAAACAGTCCACTTCAAACAGCCCTGATGGGTTTAATGTAATGGAAACATTGGTTGGGTCACAGCACTGAACGCCTGTCTTCCCTCACTGAGCCAAATGGCTTCCTCATGTTTTCTGTTTTGTATTACCTACATTGGAGATCTGCACTCACAGCACAAGCTTGGGAAAATGACATTACACTGGGCTTACATCCCCAAACACATACACACACACACGTTTACAATATTTAACTGGGTAGGTATATTGACAAGCTGCACACAAACTGTGAAGGGTGCACAATTTTAGGTTGAGCTGGATGTTTCCCCTCACACACTCTCTCCCTTTCTCTCTCCCCTCTCTCTCTCTTCGTTAATAGAGTCCTGTGGATAATTGATGAGGAAATGTAGTGTGGAGGTTAGGATGGAAATGTAGTGTGGAGGTTAGGATGGAAATGTAGTGTGTAGGTTAGGATGGAAATGTAGTGTGTAGGTTAGGATGGAAATGTAGTGTGTAGGTTAGGATGGAAATGTAGTGTGGAGGTTAGGATGGAAATGTAGTGTGGAGGTTAGGATGGAAATGTAGTGTGGAGGTTAGGATGGAAATGTAGTGTGGAGGTTAGGATGGAAATGTAGTGTGGAGGTTAGGATGGAAATGTAGTGTGGAGGTTAGGATGGAAATGTAGTGTGGAGGTTAGGATGGAAATGTAGTGTGTAGGTTAGGATGGAAATGTAGTGTGTAGGTTAGGATGGAAATGTAGTGTGGAGGTTAGGATGGAAATGTAGTGTGGAGGTTAGGATGGAAATGTAGTGTGGAGGTTAGGATGGAAATGTAGTGTGGAGGTTAGGATGGAAATGTAGTGTGGAGGTTAGGATGGAAATGTAGTGCGCAGCGCAGGTTAGGATGGAAGTGTAGTGCGGAGGTTAGGATGGAAATGTAGTGCGGAGGTTAGGATGGAAATGTAGTGCGGAGGTTAGGATGGAAATGTAGTGCGGAGGTTAGGATGGAAATGTAGTGCGGAGGTTAGGATGGAAGTGTAGTGCGGAGGTTAGGATGGAAGTGTAGTGCGGAGGTTAGGATGGAAGTGTAGTGCGGAGGTTAGGATGGAAGTGTAGTGCGGAGGTTAGGATGGAAGTGTAGTGCGGAGGTTAGGATGGAAGTGTAGTGCGGAGGTTAGGATGGAAGTGTAGTGCGGAGGGAAGTGTAGTGCGGAGGTTAGGATGGAAGTGTAGTGCGGAGGTTAGGGTGGAAGTGTAGTGCGGAGGTTAGGGTGGAAGTGTAGTGCGGAGGTTAGGGTGGAAGTGTAGTGCGGAGGTTAGGGTGGAAGTGTAGTGCGGAGGTTAGGGTGGAAGTGTAGCGCGGAGGTTAGGGTGGAAGTGTAGCGCGGAGGTTAGGGTGGAAGTGTAGCGCGGAGGTTAGGGTGGAAGTGTAGCGCGGAGGTTAGGGTGGAAGTGTAGCGCGGAGGTTAGGGTGGAAGTGTAGCGCGGAGGTTAGGATGGAAGTGTAGCGCGGAGGTTAGGATGGAAGTGTAGCGCGGAGGTTAGGATGGAAGTGTAGCGCGGAGGTTAGGATGGAAGTGTAGCGCGGAGGTTAGGATGGAAGTGTAGCGCGGAGGTTAGGATGGAAGTGTAGCGCGGAGGTTAGGATGGAAGTGTAGCGCGGAGGTTAGGATGGAAGTGTGGCGCGGAGGTTAGGATGGAAGTGTGGCGCGGAGGTTAGGATGGAAGTGTAGCGCGGAGGTTAGGATGGAAGTGTAGCGCGGAGGTTAGGATGGAAGTGTAGCGCGGAGGTTAGGATGGAAGTGTAGCGCGGAGGTTAGGATGGAAGTGTAGCGCGGAGGTTAGGATGGAAGTGTAGCGCGGAGGTTAGGATGGAAGTGTAGCGCGGAGCGGAGGTTAGGATGGAAATGTAGCGCGGAGCGGAGGTTAGGATGGAAATGTAGCGCGGAGCGGAGGTTAGGATGGAAATGTAGCGCGGAGCGGAGGTTAGGATGGAAATGTAGCGCGGAGCGGAGGTTAGGATGGAAATGTAGCGCGGAGCGGAGGTTAGGATGGAAATGTAGCGCGGAGCGGAGGTTAGGATGGAAGTGTAGCGCGGAGCGGAGGTTAGGATGGAAGTGTGGCGCGGAGCGGAGGTTAGGATGGAAGTGTAGCGCGGAGCGGAGGTTAGGATGGAAGTGTAGCGCGGAGCGGAGGTTAGGATGGAAGTGTAGCGCGGAGCGGAGGTTAGGATGGAAGTGTAGCGCGGAGCGGAGGTTAGGATGGAAGTGTAGCGCGGAGCGGAGGTTAGGATGGAAATGTAGCGCGGAGCGGAGGTTAGGATGGAAATGTAGCGCGGAGCGGAGGTTAGGATGGAAATGTAGCGCGGAGCGAGGTTAGGATGGAAATGTAGCGCGGAGCGAGGTTAGGATGGAAATGTAGCGCGGAGCGGAGGTTAGGATGGAAATGTAGCGCGGAGCGGAGGTTAGGATGGAAATGTAGCGCGGAGCGGAGGTTAGGATGGAAATGTAGCGCGGAGCGGAGGTTAGGATGGAAATGTAGCGCGGAGCGGAGGTTAGGATGGAAATGTAGCGCGGAGGTTAGGATGGAAATGTAGCGCGGAGGTTAGGATGGAAATGTAGCGCGGAGGTTAGGATGGAAATGTAGTGCGGAGGTTAGGATCATAGAGGTGTTTATCTGATGAATGAGGAGAGGAAAGTGCCAGTCAGTCATTCAGAACCCGGTTCTACAGTATCTTCACTACAGCACAATGAGCCTTTCACTGGGCTTCTGCTACTACTGAGCTGTACCCCTTGTTAAAACATCATTACAGACGCACAGCTGACTGGAGATCTGTCTGTCCCACAGCTGACTGGAGATCTGTCTGTCCCACAGCTGACTGGAGATCTGTCTGTCCCACAGCTGACTGGAGATCTGTCTAGATCTGTCTGTCCCACAGCTGACTGGAGATCTGTCTGTAGATCTGTCTGTCCCACAGCTGACTGGAGATCTGTCTGTTCCACAGCTGACTGGAGATCTGTCTGTCCCACAGCTGACTGGAGATCTGTCTGTCCCACAGCTGACTGGAGATCTGTCTGTCCCACAGCTGACTGGAGATCTGTCTGTCCCACAGCTGACTGGAGATCTGTCTGTAGATCTGTCTGTCCCACAGCTGACTGGAGATCTGTCTGTTCCACAGCTGACTGGAGATCTGTCTGTTCCACAGCTGACTGGAGATCTGTCTGTCCCACAGCTGACTGGAGATCTGTCTGGAGATCTGTCTGTTCCACAGCTGACTGGAGATCTGTCTGTCCCACAGCTGACTGGAGATCTGTCTGTCCCACAGCTGACTGGAGATCTGTCTGGAGATCTGTCTGTTCCACAGCTGACTGGAGATCTGTCTGTCCCACAGCTGACTGGAGATCTGTCTGTCCCACAGCTGACTGGAGATCTGTCTGTCCCACAGCTGACTGGAGATCTGTCTGTCCCACAGCTGACTGGAGATCTGTCTGTCCCACAGCTGACTGGAGATCTGTCTGGAGATCTGTCTGTCCCACAGCTGTCTGGAGATCTGTCTGTCCCACAGCTGACTGGAGATCTGTCTGTCCCACAGCTGACTGGAGATCTGTCTGGAGATCTGTCTGTCCCACAGCTGACTGGAGATCTGTCTGGAGATCTGTCTGTCCCAGAGCTGTCTGGAGATCTGTCTGTCCCACAGCTGACTGGAGATCTGTCTGGAGATCTGACAGTCCCACAGCTGACTGGAGATCTGTCTGTCCCATAGCAGAGTATGTCAACTGACTACAGATCTGTCTCTCACTGTCTTTTTTCTGTCTTACTCTCTGTGTCTCTCGCTCTCTGTGTCTCTCGCTCTCTCTCTGTCTCGCTCTCTGTCTCTGTCTCTATATGTATAGAGCTCATGGTTGTTGATGAGGGGTATTCCCTATCTCTCTGACTCTGTTTATCACTCCGGGGGTAGCCAAGTTTCAGTGTTCGTTTACATCAGCTGGGCAGAGGGTAGAGGAGAGGACCGGAGGAGGAGAGGACCGGAGGAGGAGGGGAGAGGAGAGGACCGGAGGAGGAGGGGAGAGGAGAGGACCGGAGGAGGAGGGGAGAGGAGAAGGGTAGAGGAGAGGACCGGAGGAGGAGGGGAGAGGAGAGGACCGGAGGAGGAGGGGAGAGGAGAGGACCGGAGGAGGAGGGGGAGAGGAGAAGGGTAGAGGAGAGGACCGGAGGAGGAGGGGAGAGGACCGGAGGAGGAGGGAGAGGAGAGGACCGGAGGAGGAGGGGAGAGGAGAGGACCGGAGGAGGAGGGGAGAGGAGAGGACCGGAGGAGGGGAGAGGAGAAGGGTAGAGGAGAGGACCGGAGGAGGAGGGGAGAGGAGAAGGCTAGAGGGGAGAGGAGAAGGCTAGAGGAGAGGACCGGAGGAGGAGGGGAGAGGAGAGGACCGGAGGAGGAGGGGAGAGGAGAGGAAAAGGGTAGAGGAGAGGAGAGGAGAGGACCGGAGGAGGAGGAGGGGAGAGGAGAAGGGTAGAGGAGAGGACCGGAGGAGAAGGGTAGAGGAGAGGACCGGAGGAGGAGGGGAGAGGAGAGGACCGGAGGAGGAGGGGGGGAGAGAAGAGGAAAAGGGTAGAGGAGAGGAGAGGACCGGAGGAGGAGGGGAGGGGAGAGGAGAGGAGAGAACCAGAGGAGAGAGAAGGAGAGACTAATCTGCTTCTGGCCATGTTCACCAGTCAGTCACATACTACTACGCTGTAATCACTTAGTGTTTCTGTTTCTAAATATTATGTGCACTAAGTTGTTTTATATTTCCAAAGCCATCATAACCTCTAATAGACTGTTAACATTAAACCTGTCACATTTCCTGTCATGCACCATGCTCACTGTCTCAGAAGAGAAAATCCACTGTATAAATATGACATTTCTTTTGCGTCTGTGGGTTAGCTCCACAGCCCAGTGCAGGGTACTTTCCCTGACCCTACCCTGTCCCTTCCTGGCCAGCGTTTGATGAGAGCTGTCATGAGTTTTACTGTGAATATTAGACTTCATTGTTGACAGTCCACTGCAGACCTTTCCTGTGGCGTTCACACTCTGTAACCTGAGAGAACACTTCTCCCACTACCTTCATAACCCTCTCACACAGAGTCTGTGTGTACAATATGCCTATAAGAGGCCCTCTGTGTTCCTCTGGGTGTGTGTGTGTGTGCCACTCCAAAATAGCCCCCCCCCCCCCGACTATTGCTCGTACACAGAGTCCTGTGTGCCCGTTTGGGAGCATAGGAAGTCCAGACAGTGTGTGTGTGTATGAGCGAGAGAGTATGTGTATGAGAGAGTCCAGATGACAACTTTTGAAGTCTTGTTATGGTTTGGGCACAGAAACACCCATTCAGCGTCCCCCTCTAACCCATTCCCTCCTCACCCGTCTCACCCCACTGCTCTGGAAACCACATCTCCCACATCAGTCAGGCCTTCTACTTGTAAATGATTCCTTACTGAACACACACACCCTTCCTCATCCATTGCCAGCACCCCTTGGTTCTCCTGGCCCTGTCTTTCTTCTTGGCATAGGAAGTAGGGGTTGAGGAAGCCAGGTATGGGGTAACTCTTTGGTTGGGGGTAGAGAGAGGGCGGAGGAAAGGTTGGCGTTTGGCAGGCTGCATTTGCAAACAGTGAGCACTGTCTCTCTGTCACTCCGAATTTATGTCTCTACAACTTTACCTTACTAAGAAACACCGACTCAGAGCTGTTTAGCAATTTTTGTGTTTCCCCTTTCTGGCTCTCTCCCGCTCCCGCTCTCTCTCCCGCTCTCTCTCCCGCTCTCTCTCCCGCTCTCTCTCACGCTCTCTCTCACGCTCTCTCTCACGCTCTCTCTCACGCTCTCTCTCACGCTCTCTCACTCTCCCGCTCTCTCTCACTCTCTCTCTCCTGCTCCCACTCTCTCCCGCTCTCTCTCCTGCTCCCGCTCTCTCCCTCTCGCTCCCGCTCCTACTCTCTCTCCTACTCTCTCTCCAACTCCTGATCTCTCTCCTGCTCATCCTCTCTCTCTCTCCTGCTCCCACTCCTGCTTTCTCTCCCGCTCGCTCCCGCTCTCTCTCCCGCTCTCTCTGCCACTCACGCTCTCTCTCTCTCCCGCTCTCTGCTGCTCCCGCTCTCTGCCGCTCCCGCTCTCTCTCCCGCTCTCTCTCCCGCTCCCGCTCTCTCTCCTGCTCTCTCTCCCGCTCTCTCTCTCCCGCTCTCTCTGCCTCTCCCGCACTCTCTCTCCCGCTCTCTCTGCCCCTCACACTCTCTCTCCTGCTCTCTCTCCCGCTCTCTCTCCCGCTCACGCTCTCTCTCCTGCTCTCTCTCCTGCTCTCTCTCCTGCTCCCTCTCCTGCTCTCTCTCCCGTTCTCGCTCCCGCTCTCTCTCCTGCTCCCGCTCGCTCCCATTCTCGCTCCCGCTCTCTCTCCTGCTCCCGCTCGCTCCCGCTCTCTCTAACACTCCTGCTCTCTCTCCCACTCATCCTACTCTCTCTCCCGCTCCTACTCTCTCTCTCTCTCTCTCTCTCCCCCTCTCTCCTGCTCCCACTCCTGCTCTCTCTGTCTCCCGCTCCCGCTCTCTCTCTCCCGCTCGCTCCCGCTCTCTCTCCCTCTCTCTCTCCTGCTCGCTCCCGCTCTCTCCTGCTCCCACTCTCTCCCGCTCTCTCTCCAGCTCCCGCTCTCTCCCTCCCGCTCCCGCTCCTACTCTCTCTCCTACTCTCTCTCCCACTCCTGCTCTCTCTCCTGCTCATCCTCTCTCTCTCTCTCTCTCCCACTCCTGCTCTCTCTCCCACTCCTGCTCTCTCTCCCACTCCTGCTCTCTCTCCTGCTCATCCTCTCTCTCCCGCTCATCCTCTCTCTCCCGCTCCTACTCCCTCTCCCTCTCTCTCTCTCTCTCTCTCTCTCTCTCCTGCTCATCCTCTCTCTCCCGCTCCTACTCCCTCTCCCTCTCTCTCACTCTCTCCTGCTCTCTCCCTCTCGCTCCTACTCTCTCTCCTACTCTCTCTCTCTCTCCTACTCTCTCTCCCACTCCTGCTCTCTCTCCTGCTCATCCTCTCTCTCCCACTCCTGCTCTCTCTCCTGCTCATCCTCTCTCTCCCACTCCTGCTCTCTCTCCTGCTCATCCTCTCTCTCCCGCTCATCCTCTCTCTCCCGCTCCTACTCCCTCTCCCTCTCTCTCCTACTCTCTCTCCCACTCCTGCTCTCTCTCCTGCTCATCCTCTCTCTCCCTCTCCCGCTCTCTCTGCCCCTCACGCTCTCTCTTCTGCTCTCTCTCCCGCTCTCTCCCGCTCTCTCTCCTGCTCTCTCTCCCGCTCACGCTCTCTCTCCTGCTCTCTCTCCCGCTCTCTCTCCTGCTCCCGCTCGCTCCCATTCTCGCTCCCGCTCTCTCTCCTGCTCCCGCTCGCTCCCGCTCTCTCCCTCCCTCTCCCGCTCTCTCTCTCCCGCTCTCTCTGCCCCTCACGCTCTCTCTTCTGCTCTCTCTCCCGTTCTCGCTCCCGCTCTCTCTCCTGCTCCTGCTCGCTCCCATTCTCGCTCCCGCTCTCTCTCCTGCTCCCGCTCGCTCCCGCTCTCTCCCTCTCTCTCCCGCTCTCTCCCGCTCTCTCTAACACTCCTGCTCTCTCTCCCACTCATCCTACTCTCTCTCTCTCTCTCTCTCTCTCTCTCGCTCCCGCTCTCTCTCCCTCTCTCTCCTGCTCGCTCCCGCTCTCTCCTGCTCCCACTCTCTCCCGCTCTCTCCTGCTCCCACTCTCTCCCGCTCTCCCTCCCGCTCTCTCCCTCCCGCTCCCGCTCTCTCCCTCCCGCTCCCGCTCTCTCCCTCCCGCTCCCGCTCCTACTCTCTCTCCTACTCTCTCCCTCCCGCTCCCGCTCCTACTCTCTCTCCTGCTCATCCTCTCTCTCTCCCACTCCTGCTCATCCTCTCTCTCTCTCTCTCTCTCCTGCTCCCACTCCCGCTCGCTCCCGCTCTCTCTCCCTCTCGCTCCCGCTCTCTCCTGCTCCCACTCTCTCCTGCTCGCTCCTACTCTCTATCCTACTCTCTCTCTCTCTCCTACTCTCTCTCCCACTCCTGCTCTCTCTCCTGCTCATCCTCTCTCTCGCACTCCTGCTCTCTCTCCTGCTCATCCTCTCTCCTGCTCATCCTCTCTCTCCCGCTCCTACTCCCACTCCCTCTCTCTCTCTCCCTCTCTCCTGCTTTTTCTTTCACTCTTTCTCTCCTTCCCTCTGAACGTGAATTGTAAACAGCGAAACTTGGTTATCCAATGCTTGTCGTGAAGCTGAAAATGAGTGCCTCTGAGTCAGAGGGGTTGGGTTAAATGTGGAAAACACATTTCAGATGAAGGCATTCAGTTGTACAACTGACTAGGTATCCCCTTTTCCTTTCCTTTCGTTGATTTTCCCCTGACAGATGGCACATTCTCAGGACTGACTAACCAAAATGTCTTCAAAACATCTTAGTCAGCCCTCTGAGGACAATATAAGAACCTATGACCTTCTGACCAACCCTACAGAAAAATAAGGGCCAGCCGATGACACGTACACAGGAACTCTGTGAAAGTGTTTGGTTGGATGGGACAGTTATTGAGCGTTCATGTGACAGCATACAGCATGAATTCACCATGGTGGGTTTTATTCCCACCTCCCAAATGATGTTAAGAAATTAGAAGCCAGTTATTTGAAATAGAGTGAGAAGTGTGGTGTTTGCCGACTGTGCTGAATCATTGGTTTCTGGACGTTATTTGAAATAGAGTGAGAAGTGTGGTGTTTACCGTCTGTGGGACTGTGCTGAATCATTGGTTTCTGGACGTTATTTGAAATAGAGTGAGAAGTGTGGTGTTTGTCGTCTGTGCTGAATCATTGGTTTCTGGACGTTATTTGAAATAGAGTGAGAAGTGTGGTGTTTACCGTCTGTGGGACTGTGCTGAATCATTGGTTTCTGGACGTTATTTGAAATAGAGTGAGAAGTGTGGTGTTTGCCGTCTGTGGGACTGTGCTGAATCATTGGTTTCTGGACGTTATTTGAAATAGAGTGAGAAGTGTGGTGTTTGCCGTCTGTGGGACTGTGCTGAATCATTGGTTTCTGGACGTTATTTGAAATAGAGTGAGAAGTGTGGTGTTTGCCGTCTGTGGGACTGTGCTGAATCATTGGTTTCTGGACGTTATTTGAAATAGAGTGAGAAGTGTGGTGTTTGCCGTCTGTGGGACTGTGCTGAATCATTGGTTTCTGGACGTTATTTGAAATAGAGTGAGTGTGGTGTTTACCGTCTGTGGGACTGTGCTGAAGTGTGGTGTTTGCCGTCTGTGGGACTGTGCTGAATCATTGGTTTCTGGACGTTATTTGAAATAGAGTGAGAAGTGTGGTGTTTACCGTCTGTGGGACTGTGCTGAATCATTGGTTTCTGGATGTTATTTGAAATAGAGTGAGAAGTGTGGTGTTTACCGTCTGTGGGACTGTGCTGAATCATTGGTTTCTGGACGTTATTTGAAATAGAGTGAGAAGTGTGGTGTTTACCGTCTGTGGGACTGTGCTGAATCATTGGTTTCTGGACGTTACTGTTTTATTCACATTAGGTCACTGTTGAATTATTGATTGAAAGGAAAGTCTGAGCTGTGTAGAGACACACACACACACGGCATGTCAGTCTGTGGTTGTTTGTCACTGAGTGGTGTTCCATGTTTAAACAGCAGCAGATGTCAGGTAGGTCTCTCTCTCTCCCTCCTTTCTTTCCACTTCCCTCTGGACTTAAGACTGAATATATTGAATCCAAATGGAAAGTGATCCTTGGCCAACAGCTGTGTTAAGTACAGAGACGTTACTGTACAAGAAAACCTATTGGCAACATCAACCAAACATACTGGCAACGTACTGCTAGTCAGACAGGCAAAGTGTGTGAGAATTGTTTTGGACAAATGTACCAAACAATCCTGCAACCCTTGGCAACATTGTTTTGGACAAATGTACCAAACAATCCTGCAACCCTTGGCAACATTGTTTTGGACAAATGTACCAAACAATCCTGCAACCCTGGCAACATTGTTTTGGACAAATGTACCAAACAATCCTGCAACCCTTGGCAACATTGTTTTGGACAAATGTACCAAACAATCCTGCAACCCTTGGCAACATTGTTTTGGACAAATGTACCAAACAATCCTGCAACCCTTGGCAACATTGTTTTGGACAAATGTACCAAACAATCCTGCAACCCTTGGCAACATTGTTTTGGACAAATGTACCAAACAATCCTGCAACCCTTGGCAACATTGTTTTGGACAAATGTACCAAACAATCCTGCAACCCTTGGCAACATTGTTTTGGACAAATGTACCAAACAATCCTGCAACCCTTGGCAACATTGTTTTGGACAAATGTACCAAACAATCCTGCAACCCTTGGCAACATTGTTTTGGACAAATGTACCAAACAATCCTGCAATGGCAACATTGTTTTGGACAAATGTACCAAACAATCCTGCAACCCTTGGCAACATTGTTTTGGACAAATGTACCAAACAATCCTGCAACCCTTGGCAACATTGTTTTGGACAAATGTACCAAACAATCCTGCAACCCTTGGCAACATTGTTTTGGACAAATGTACCAAACAATCCTGCAAACTTGGCAACATTGTTTTGGACAAATGCAATCCTGCATTGTTTTGGACAAATGTACCAAACAATCCTGCAACCCTTGGCAACATTGTTTTGGACAAATGTACCAAACAATCCTGCAACCCTTGGCAACATTGTTTTGGACAAATGTACCAAACAATCCTGCAACCCTTGGCAACATTGTTTTGAGGGATGCCAAAGTTTGTAGCTGTGTAAAACTAGTAATGAGAACAACATGAATATCAATGCTGACAATCTGACACCTCTTCTATGCTTGAAACAGGGTTTTCTGTGGGGATGACATGGTGTGGAAACAAAGATCATTGTTGAGAGAGGAGCTTCATTGTGTATCACATCAGCATTGTTGCACATAACAGTTTCATATTCTACAAGCTCAGTTTCAGTAGCCATGGGGCCCCTTACAGAGGTGTGTGTGTGTGTGTGTGTGTGTGTGTGTGTGTGTGTGTGTGTGTGTGTGTGTGTGTGTGTGTGTGTGTGTGTGTGTGTGTGCGCTAGGGCAGGAAATGAGGAAACTTTTGGGCTGCTCTGTGGATATTTGTCCGCATTAACTTGGAACATTTAGTTTAAACAGACATGGAGCTGGGTTCAAGTCTAGTTCGCTGTGTGTGTCTCTGTCTGTGTGTGTGTGTCTCTGTCTGTGTGTGTGTGTGTGTGTGTGTGTGTGTGTCTCTGTCTGTGTGTGTGTGTCTGTGTGTGTGTGTCTCTGTGTGTGTGTGTGTGTCTCTGTGTGTGTGTGTGTGTCTATGAGAGAGAGAGAGAGAGAGAGAGAGAGAGCGTGTGTGTGGTCAGTAATGTTACTCACAGTCACGCTTGCTCAGTCCTGTTTGCAGCATGTTATGTGTGTACAGTATAATGTGTGGAGGAAATTGACGTGGCTTTTTTATGATGTAGGTTTTGGCTTAACTGTTTGGTGCAGATAAAGTGTAGGTGGGAGTGTGTATGGTGCAGTAGATCAGGAGGAAATGTAAGGTGTGATAGAGAGCTGAGGTATAGGAGTGTATGTGTGTGTGTGAGATTGTGTGTGTGTGAGATTGTACTGCCGAGCTGAATCCTGTTGATGTAGAGGGCGTTTGTTTTAGGGGGAACCAAATCTCTCTGACCCCTCTGAATTCCTTGTCTCCTACTGGGCAGACCTTAGTGGGAGCTTAGAGAGGACACACACACTGCTCCGATGTGTCTTTCTGAGCTTCTAGCGAATCAGTGTTATGATGTAGGGCCCTGGCCTCCCAGAAGGGTATTGTGTGCTCAGACGAAGCACATAGATATTCCAGCATCAGTGGGATTGTTTCAGTGTGTGTGTCATTTCTTCCCAGCCTGTTGTATATTTACCTATGATGATTCTCACACTGTTCATTTTATTGGCCATTAGATAGATTAGGAGCTGATTATGACAGATGTGTTTTGGAGCACTCAGCAGCACGGAGACTGATCTGAGCTAGGTTTCATATTGCTCAATCACTTGGAACTGAATATGAGGGATTAATACATTTGTTCAGTTTCTGCCACTTTTCCAGCTCTATATCCAACCTGTGAGTTTCAGCTGGAGGGCTAAAAGCTCATGATCAATTTTAGCATATAATAACAGGTTTTCTCCATTATATGGGGGGGGGGGGGGGTTCATTTTATTAAAATAAAATTGTTTTTTTTGTGTGTTGCATAAATTGGAATCCATAGTGTATTTTGTACTGAAATATCTAGCCCTTGTCATTTAGCGGTATGCTAGCTATTAGCCTGGCATAATATACAATAGCTAGAAGTTAGCATGGTGAATTGGCTTGTACATGACCTAGTCTACACTACCCATGACCCCATCCATCTCCTTTAATCCTGAGTTATCAGCTGTCATTGTAATTACCATGTTGGTCAGGCTCTGGGAGAAATATTGTCATTTTATCATGTTCCTCCCCTGATCACGTACTACCATAACTCACCTTTAAAGGCCCTGACCCATCCACCCCAAACACACACACACATCCACCAATCCTGACAGGGTAGAACCCTTAGAGGTCATAGTTGAAAGGTTATGGGGTCATGGGGTTGTGGTGGTCAGAGCTCTGGTGAGAAGCGCTGTCAGCGGCCACTCCCAGTTCCCAGCATGCTGAGGGTGAGGTCAGTGTCTGCCTGCCAGGCCACGGTCATGCTGAGAAACATGGGAAAGAGTGGTGGACGATTAATCACAGCCAATAAGGCGGAACCAAGCTGGCTGAGACGCCACTAACACCCATTACAGAGTGTGTGTGTGTGTGTGTCTCTATGTCTGTCTGTCTCTGTGTGTGTGGTACTCTCTGAAACAATACAAGGCTCTCTGATAGAAAGGGTCCAAATAAATTGGTCGTGTTCAGTAGGCATCTTACTGGACAAAACAGTGAGAGGGAGCAGAACAGGGAGATGCTATCTGAACTTGTCCAATAAGAAGGTCTTGTTTTGCTACTGTGTGTCCTAATGAACAGGACCTTTCTGTTACACTAGAATGCCATTAGAATACTTTTGATAGCCTTTGAGTTGTTATGGCCATATCTGTACATAAGCCTCCTCTCCTCCTGGCTCCTGGCTGTACCTCCTCTCCTCCTGGCTCCTGGTTGTACCTCCTCTCCTCCTCTCCTCCTGGCTGTACCTCCTCTCCTCCTGGCTGTACCTCCTCTCCTCCTGGCTGTACCTCCTCTCCTCCTGGCTGTACCTCCTCTCCTCCTGGCTGTACCTCCTCTCCTCCTGGCTGTACCTCCTCTACTTCTGGCTGTACCTCCTCTCCTCCTGGCTCCTGGCTGTACCTCCTCTCCTCCTGGCTGTACCTCCTCTGCTCCTGGATGTACCTCCTCTCCTCCTGGTTCCTGGATGTACCTCCTCTCCTCCTGGCTGTACCTCCTCTCCTCCTGGCTGTACCTCCTCCCCTCCTGGCTGTACCTCCTCTGCTCCTGGCTGTACCTCCTCTCCTCCTGGCTGTACCTCCTCCCCTGCTGGCTGTACCTCCTCTGCTCCTGGCTGTACCTCCTCTGCTCCTGGCTGTACCTCCTCTCCTCCTGGCTGTACCTCCTCTCCTCCTGGCTGTACCTCCTCCCCTCCTGGCTGTACCTCCTCCCCTCCTGGCTGTACCTCCTCCCCTCCTGGCTGTACCTCCTCTCCTCCTGGCTGTACCTCCTCTCCTCCTGTCTGTACCTCCTCTCCGCCTGGCTGCACCTCCTCTCCTCCTGGCTGTACCTCCTCTCTTTTTCTATGCTTGTACTTATTACTTTGAGTGTGTGTTTAGTATTGTTGTACAGTAATAGTAATGTACAGATTTGTTTGAACAGCCGTCTGTTGTCCATACTCCATGCTGCCAGTGGGATGACAGGAACCATAATAAGGTGGTGTGTTATCTCACAGAAATACATGGTGTATTGGTCTATTGTGTAACACAGCCTCTAGCAGCAGACAGCAGGGTGCTGAAAGAGGACCGCTGGGTCCTGACAGGTTTGAAATGAGGTTCAAACGCTGATGCTCTCTTTTCCTCTCTGAGCATCAGCACCTTTTTGTCTGCTCACAAACTCTGACACTGACAGGGGTGCTGAGGCAATGTGTCACGTAGCAGCATGTACAGAACATGACACACACACACACATTCCTTACTTTACACAGTACAGTACTTACGTTGTTCAGCTGCGTTCTTTACCATTGGACCTTTAGAATTTGCTAGAAGCTGGGACCTCTCTTCTCTAATGACAGCTTCATTAGGGACTTAACACCTAACTGGACTTAACATGGATTTTAAAAGATCCCTCTGAGAGAGGAGACTGTACCGAGGACTGCACCAGACTGTGCCGAGGACTGCACCAGACTGTGCCGAGGACTGCACCAGACTGTGCCGAGGACTGCACCAGACTGTGCCGAGGACTGCACCAGACTGTGCCGAGGACTGCACCAGACTGTGCCGAGGACTCCACCAGCCTGTGCCGAGGAGTGCACCAGCCTGTGCCGAGGAGTGCACCAGCCTGTGCCGAGGAGTGCACCAGCCTGTGCCGAGGAGTGCACCAGCCTGTGCCGAGGAGTGCACCAGCCTGTGCCGAGGAGTGCACCAGCCTGTGCCGAGGAGTGCACCAGCCTGTGCCGAGGAGTGCACCAGCCTGTGCCGAGGAGTGCACCAGCCTGTGCCGAGGAGTGCACCAGCCTGTGCCGAGGAGTGCAGTGCCGAGGAGTGCACCAGCCTGTGCCGAGGAGTGCACCAGCCTGTGCCGAGGAGTGCACCAGCCTGTGCCGAGGAGTGCACCAGCCTGTGCCGAGTAGTGCACCAGCCTGTGTGTATGAGGACATTGTCATCCTGTGACAATCAGTGAACAGCAAACGGACTTAACCCTCTACTAAACTAACCTACGGATAAAGAGGAGCAGGCTGAGCAGGACAGGTGGGGGTATCCACACACACACACACACACACACACACACACACACACACCGGTATTTTAGTGGACCTCTGACCCTCTAAAACACACTACATGTAGGACCCTAGAACACGCTACAGCCTGGAAGCCTGGCCACCTCCTCAGCTCGACACGCTGACTTACACGCCTCATGCCTGGCACATGAATGAAGTGTGTCCAATGGGTTTGTAGCTATTTGATGTATAGGCCCTCATTCATGTCTGCTTTCTAGGAGGGTACCGTGTACTTGTATACCCCCACCTGTCTTCCTCAGCCTGCTCCTCTTCATCTGTATGCTAGTTTAGTAGAGGGTTAGGTTTAGGCCAGTGACCCCTCCACTCCTAGGAGGTCGCTATGCACCCTACTACACTGATCACACTACGGTGGAGCCGTGTGCGTGTGTGCGTGCGTGAGACCAGGGGCGATGTCGTCATCTGTTATTGTTCCATGTGTCCCTCTACTCACTATTAAATGCTCCTGCTTCTGGGTTACAACCCGGAAACTGAACCCACAGGTTAGTGGTCACACTTGTCTTTTTAAAGATGGACTGTTCTGAGAAGCTGGTAGAGTTATCTAACAAACACAGTTGACAGTGGAGGCCCATGCAGCCCTGTCCCAACGCTCTCTGAAGGGGTCAGAGGAGAGCACCATTGGTAAGGTGACTATGGTCTACAGCTGGGGAGATGGGTAGGGAAAGGGGGCGAGGGTTGGGGGTATCACACACACTCAGACTGGGAGGAGGTTTGGTGAGTGGTCATTAATGCCCCAGTAGGATATATTGCCTGGGTGTAATCACCGTGGCGATAGCAGCTGGTGCCGGGGTCGTGAGCATGGCGTCAGCCTGTGGAATAATGTTTCTTTCTGTGGACCTGACATGGCACCACATCAGACACATGGCCCTTAACAACATGGAAGGACATGGAGACTCATGGCAAGACACTGAGGTACTGTCCATCAGAGAGAGAAAGAAAGGGGGAGAGATTTGGACTTGTTCTGTTCTCAGTTCAGAAAAAAAGTGAAGTGACTTTAATTGCTTTAACTAAGGAGAAGGTAGAAATGTTGTAGGAGGATGAGCAGAGAGAGTGACTTATGTTGTCTTTGGTGAGATCATGTTTATACAGCAACTTATCCCCCCCTCTCTTTCCCTCTCCCCTCCTCTCCCCTCTCTCTCGCCCCTCCTCTCCCCTCTCTCTCCTCTCTCCCTCCCTCTCATGTATTCCCACTCTGAGTGCTGTCCTCATGGTGAGGTCTGTGTTACCTATCATTTCTCTACTCCTGTCTGTCAGTGTACCCACGTCTGTAAACCCTGACTACACGACAGGGCCCCAGACATACTGACAGACACAGGGCCTAGGGGGTGAGCTGCACACTGTGGCCCTACTGACAGACAGAGGGCCTGGATAGCGAGCTACGCACTGGGGCCCAGGCCCTGACAGAGAGAAGAGTGACTTAATGAGTTCTCTTACACACTCAGTCACCCACTGAGGCTAAACGACCATTACACACAGGACTAATATCTATGTTTTCACTCACAAGATTCAGACCCCATACCTCCATCCTCTCTCTCCTTCCTTCCTCTCTCCCTCCTCTCCTCTCTTCTCTCCCTCCTCTCCTCTCTTCTCTCCCTCCTCTTTTCTCTTCTCTCCCTCTTCTCCTCTCTCCCTCTTCTCCTCTCTCCCTCCTCTCCTCTCTCCCTCCAACCCCTCGACCTCTTCTTCTTTCTCCCTCCAAACCGCCTCTCTTCTCTCCTCTCTCCCACCCTATTTCCCTCCCTCACGTTTTGTCACATCAGACTAATGTTTTAAGTCATACAAACCCTTTACTCTTCTCTCTCCCTCCCTCATTCACTCCTCCCTCCTCTGCCTTTAACCTCTTCCCTGTCCCTCCTCTCTTCACTTTTCATTGTTTTTCCGCTCCCAGTTACTATCCAATCAGATCCACATTGACATTATCCCACCCCTAGTTAGCCACCATTGACTTAAAAAGCCAAACGTAACACAATATCTGCCAATTAATTTCCAGCAATGCTGCCCGTCTGCCCCTGTAGACAGAAATACTTTCCCCAAAACCTTCTCAATGAAATGTTAACTGCAGAGTAAACTTACCTGGCAGAATGATATCATGAGTATTTCTATTAATCGTGGGATTTTGTTTTGCAAAGTCTGTCAGGACATATGCAGCAGCAAAAACATCACTAGACCAGTTCATTAATCTCTTGCAAAAAATGAAGGGGTATGTATTACAACGTCCCTTTTCCAGCCCTAACAGTGTTCTTTCCTTTCACAATTTCAGTGTTTCTCTATGAATAATTGTAATTTTGACAGTGTAAAACGGAGAAAACGGAATTTGGGAAAATACTGCTGGTTGTTATGCTTTATAATTCCCTTCAGCACAGATTCAGAGAGAAAGTAACACAGGATCAGAGAGAAAGTAGCACAGGATCAGAGAGAAAGTAGCACAGGATCAGAGAGAAAGTAGCACAGGATCAGAGAGAAAGTAGCACAGGATCAGAGAGAAAGTAGCACAGGATCAGAGAGAAAGTAGCACAGGATCAGAGAGAAAGTAGCACAGGATCAGAGAGAAAGTAGCACAGGATCAGAGAGAAAGTAGCACAGGATCAGAGAGAAAGTAGCACAGGATCAGAGAGAAAGTAGTATTTCTGTAAACTCTTTCTCTCTCTCTCTCCCTTTCTTTTTGTGGCTTTGGCTCCCCCTCCACTATCCTTTACTATCCTTTAATTGCAAGGCTGTTCACTCTTTAGGTTGGGGGTCTAAACCAGTTAACTATACGGGACAGTCTCAACTTTCAGCTTTCAATTTGCTGCTCTACTGTAATTTTACAGCTCTGCGCTAGATTGGGTTCTGGGTTTAGTCTGTCATTTAGTGCCCTTGGCTAGGAAACTGGCGAGATCTGTAATGTATTTTAAGAGGACCTGGTGACTGAGAGAGGAGAGGGTCTGGAGGCGTCCAAAATGACACCCTATTCCTTATATGGTGCACAACTTTTTACCAGTGCCCTATGGGTGCATTTAATAGGGAATAGAGTGCCATGTGGGATGCTGCCTCTCTCTGTATAAGTAATTGCCGGCCATTTTAACTGAACCTCCATTATATCCCAGGTATGAGTCTGCCATCTTGTTCTCATGTTACCTGGCAACCCCTCTAAGTGAGCTGTCTGATTGGGTAATAGTTGTAGAGTGGCTATTTAATGGCAGTAGGAGCATCCTCCAGGGTCAGAGGTTAGGGGTCAAATGTTGCCACAATCCCAGGTTCCAGGCTTGGGTCATAAAAGAAAGCTCTCAGCGGCTGGGGAGAGGAGTTGGGGGGGGGTCTGGTTAGGGGGGGGGTGTAATAGATTGGGGAAGAATACAGGTGCATATTTCACCTGGAGAGGAAACGGGGTTGACAGTTAACAACCAATCCTGGATTAGCACCTTGGTGGGTGAGAGTGTGTGGGGGGGTTAATGTGGCAGGCTTTTAGTGTCATTAGTATACATATAGATGTGTAGCTATTTCTGTTGTGTGTTTCTATGCTATATCTCTCTCGCAATCTCACAACAGCAGTGTGTCAGGTGATGATTATTTGCAGAAGGCAGGAGTACATTGTATTTTTATCAACGTTTTCCACTAACAGTCAGGTAACATGAGACCCTACTTCGCCGGAAAAATGTCTAAAAAATAATAAGTCGAAAGAGGGTAAGGAAGACAAGCAGAATGCGTGTGTGAATGGACAGTCTCATTGGTTTTATAGCAGGATAAGAGTACGGCATTATAACCATATCCCTCCTTGACAACTATTAAACTAACTAGTGACGTAACCACGACGACCCATGGCGTCACTCCTTGTTCTAGTATCCATTGACGACTGTATCGTGTTTTAATTGGCCGAAAAATCTCACAGAGCAGAATACGACAGGATATCAAGAGTCACTGCTTCCTGTATAGACAGGAAGTGAGATCTTTATGAGAGTGATGGATGGACGGTGAGAGAGGGATGGACGGGATGAACGGACGGTGAGAGAGGGATGGACGGGATGAACGGACGGTGAGAGAGGGTGAGGGACGGACAGACGGTGAGAGAGAGAGAGGACGGACGGACGGTGAGAGAGAGGGAGAGGGACGGACGGACGGTTGGTGGGAGAGGGATGGACGGTGAGAGAGGGGGAGGGACGGACGGTGAGAGAGGAGGAGAGGGACGGACAGACAGATGGACGGTGAGGGAGAGGGACCGACGGACGGTGAGAGAGGGGGAGAGGGACGGACGGTGAGAGAGAAGGAGAGGGACGGACGGACGGTTGGTGGGAGAGAGGGAGGGACGGACGGTGAGAGAGAGGTAGAGGGACGGACGGACGGTTGGTGGGAGAGAGGGACGGACGGACGGTTAGTGGGAGAGAGGGAGAGGGACGGACGGTTGGTGGGAGAGAGGGAGAGGGACGGACGGTTAGTGGGAGAGAGGGAGAGGGACGGACGGTTAGTGGGAGAGAGGGAGAGGACGGACGGTGAGAGAGGGGAGAGGGAGGGACGGACGGTGAGAGAGGGGGAGAGGGACGGACGGACGGTTGGTGGGAGAGAGGGAGAGGGAGGGACGGACAGTGAGAGAGGGGAGAGGGAGGGACGGACGGTGAGAGAGAGGTAGAGGGACGGACGGACGGTTGGTGGGAGAGGGACGGATGGTGAGGGAGAGGGGGACGGGGCGGTGGGGAGGGAGAGGGACGGAGTGGAGAGAGGGACGGACAGTGAGAGAGAGACGGACAGTGAGGGACGGACGGTGAGAGAGGGACGGACCGTGAGAGAGGGGGCGATGGACGGACAGTGAGAGAGAGGGACGGACCGTGAGAGAGGGGGAGATGGACGGACAGTGAGAGAGAGGGACGGACGGTGAGAGAGGGGGAGAGGGATGGACGGACGGACGGTGAGGGAGAGGGACGGACGGACGGTGAGAGAGAGGTAGAGGGACGGACGGTGAGAGAGGGAGAGGGACGGACGGACGGTGAGGGAGAGGGACGGACGGACGGTGAGAGAGAGGTAGAGGGACGGACAGTGAGAGAGGGGAGAGGGACGGACGAACGGACGGTGAGAGAGAGGGGGAGAGGGACCGACGGTGAGAGAGGGGGAGAGGGACGGACAGTGAGAGAGAGAGGGACGGACCGTGAGAGAGGGGGAGATGGACGGACAGTGAGAGAGAGGGACGGACCGTGAGAGAGGGGGAGATGGACGGACAGTGAGAGAGAGGGACGGACGGTGAGAGAGGGGAGAGGGATGGACAGACGGTGAGTGAGAGAGGGGGAAAGGTGGATGGAAGGCGAGTGAGAGAGAGGGAAAGGTGGATGGACGGTGAGTGGGAGAGGGAGAGAGGGAAAGGTGGACGGACGGTGAGTGAGAGAGAGGGAAAGGTGGATGGACGGAGAGGGAGAGAGGGAAAGGTGGATGGAAGGTGAGTGAGAGAGAGGGAAAGGTGGGTGGAAGGTCAGTGAGAGAGAGAGAGGGAAAGGTGGGTGGAAGGTGAGTGAGAGAGAGAGGGAAAGGTGGACGGACGGTGAGTGAGAGAGGGAAAGATGGACAGTGAGAGAGAGGGAAAGGTGGACAGTGAGAGAGAGGGAAAGGTGGACAGTGAGAGGGGAAGAGTGAGGAAGGGGAAGGTGGACAGTGAGAGAGAGGGGAAGGTGGACAGTGAGAGAGAGGGAAAGGTGGACAGTGAGAGAGAGGGAAAGGTGGACAGTGAGAGAGAGGGAAAGGTGGACAGTGAGAGAGAGGGAAAGGTGGACAGTGAGAGAGAGGGAAAGGTGGACAGTGAGAGAGAGGGAAAGGTGGACAGTGAGAGAGAGGGAAAGGTGGACAGTGAGAGAGAGGGAAAGGTGGGTGGAAGGTGAGTGAGAGAGAGAGGGAAAGGTGGACGGACGGTGAGTGAGAGAGGGAAAGATGGACAGTGAGAGAGAGGGAAAGGTGGACAGTGAGAGAGAGGGAAAGGTGGACAGTGAGAGAGAGGGAAAGGTGGGTGGAAGGTGAGTGAGAGAGAGAGGGAAAGGTGGGTGGAAGGTGAGTGAGAGAGAGAGGGAAAGGTGGACGGACGGTGAGTGAGAGAGGGAAAGATGGACAGTGAGAGAGAGGGAAAGGTGGACAGTGAGAGAGAGGGAAAGGTGGACAGTGAGAGAGAGGGGAAGGTGGACAGTGAGAGAGAGGGAAAGGTGGACAGTGAGAGAGAGGGAAAGGTGGACAGTGAGAGAGAGGGAAAGGTGGACAGTGAGAGAGGGCAGAGAAGAAAAGATGGATGAGACAGGAGAGAGAGAATTCACTGTATATATACATCAATTGACATTTGTAATGTCTTTATTCTTTTGGAACTTCTGTGGTTGTAATGTTTACTGTTCATTTTTATTGTTTATTTCACTTTTGTATATTATCTACTTATCTACTAAACATATGTTTCCCATGTCAATAAAGCCCCTTGAATTCAATTCCTCAACATCAGAACGTCCTGTACTGGGATAAATCACCAGAGGACTCATTCTTTCTTCCCTCCTTTCCTCCCTCGCTCTTTACCTCACACCCTCTAGCATCTCTCTCTCCACTTCTTCAATCATCACCTCGACCTAACCCTTCCCTCCCTCCTCCAGACCTTTAGCAATTTCTTTCTCCTTCCTCCATCTTTTCCTCAGAGCTCACATCTTTCCCTGCCCCCCTCTCTCCCCCTCTTTCTCTCTACATCTCTTCCTCTCTTCCTCTCTCTGTCTACTCTCTCTCCCTGCCCCCCTCTCTCTCCCTCTTTCTCTCTACATCTCTTCCTCTCTTCCTCTCTCTGTCTGCTCTAGTTCTCCCTGTCCTGACTCTTCCTCTCTCTGTCTACTCTCTCTCCTGACTCTTCCTCTCTCTGTCTACTCTCTCTCCTGACTCTTCCTCTCTCTCCCTGTCCTGACTCTTCCTCTCTCTGTCTACTCTATCTCTCCCTGTCCTGACTCTTCCTCTCTCTGTCTACTCTATCTCTCCCTGTCCTGACTCTTCCTCTCTGTCTACTCTATCTCTCCCTGTCCTGACTCTTCCTCCTCTGTGGTCCAGTGCTTGTCCCAGCTGGATTGATGACATTCTCCTTTTGTCGTTGTCCCTCATTCTCTGACATAATTCTCTCTCTCAATTACCTTAAGAAAGGGAGACCAGATCAGAACACACACACACACACTGAGAAATGCATGCACACACACACATAGAAAGAAGCACACACATAGATCTCAGTAAGACAAGAGCAACGCCGTAGCCCACTCCTACACCAAAGGCATCTGCTAGGCAGGGCTGATAACCAAGAAGGCCAAAAGTTATGAGCGTTTGTAGCTCTAGAAACCTGATTCTTTTAAAGTCACCTCCCTGTTTACATTTTCCCAGAGGTCGAATGCTCCCCTCTCATCCCACTCAGGTCATGTGATAGATCAAAGGTGAAGGGTTGCAGGCTGCTCCTCCTAGAGGGAGGGTTGTGGTGTTGGAGGTCTCTGGGCAGAGGCGAGGGGTTTTAATTTGAGAAGGAGAGCCTCCCATCTGCACATCTGGTCGAGGAGAAAAGCTAATTTGGAGGAAAAACAAGAATGTTTTTATTTCCCAGGAGAGAAGTGGAACTTTAAAGTTGAACCAGTTAGAGAGAGCCACACTACTGAGGCATCCTGGGTAGTCATCCTGGATCCTAACTGGGATGTTGTTGTCTGGAGAACTGCCTTTCCTCTATCTCTCTTACATATACACAAGCAGTGTAGCAGACCAACTTTAGCATATCAGACTGTGTGATAGCGAGCGAAAAACAGACAGACTGGTGGAAGAGGGAGAGGGAGAAAGAGAAGCAGGGAGACAGAGTAGGTTTTTTTCTTCCTTCGGGTCTCAGTTAATCAAAAAAAAAATGTTTTGTTTCAGCTGCAGCCAAACCCAATCGAAGCCCAATTCCCTAAATTGACGAGGTGCTCGCCAACCTTCTCTCTTCCTCAGAAACGTGATGTATCTGTTGAGCCTCTCTCTCCTGACAACCAGAACACACACATACACACACACACACAGAGAGAGAGAGAGAGCTACAGGTGGACCCTTTTTCAGAAGTACAGTAGCCATTTCTCCACCCCTTCTCTGTGACAGTTATTGGGAAGGGGGCACTGCTACAGGAGCCAGCTAGCTCATAGTGGATTTATGCTACACAGGTGCACCCGCTGAGAGTGAGCAGGACACTCACCCACCCACACTCTCTCTCTCTCTCTCACTCACACACTTACACTCACTCACTCAATCACTCTGTCACGCATGAGGACCACAAAAGACATGATCTAGTATCACACGTTTAATGTTTGTACCACTCACTAGTCACAACACACTTTACACAAACACTGACACACACACACTTCAGTTCATACACACACACACACACACACACACACACACACACACACACACACACACATCCTACCCTATTCATGTCTTGACCACCCACTTATCTTCCAAACCAGGCTGAAACATCACCCATCTCCTCTGTTTGGGCCACTGGAATTAACCCATATGATTCTGATTTCTGACTTTTGGCATTGAATGAGACAAAAATGTGTTTAATTTGAACTTCGTTTATTTTCCTCTTTCCCTGCTCTGTTAGAATGCTGCTTTTCTCAAGGAATATGTCTGGCATTTCCTCTGTGTGCTATCCTCGCTTTTTATCCCAAATGCCACCCTATTCCCTTTACACTGCACTACTTTCGACCAGGGCCCATAGGGCTCCCGTTGGGCTCTGGTCAAAATTAGTGCTCGATATAGGGAATAGGGTACCATTTAGGACCTAGTATTCCAATAAGAGCAGGAGTGGAGCGGAGGTATGCACCAGGGCCGATCAGGGCGGGGTGGGCTTTTTCCTTGGCGTCCTGAAATGGTGTTCCGTAAGGAGCAGGCAGGAATACCGACCAGGGATATGGTTTCCCTCCGGAAATGAGACAAAGACATTCCAAAGGGGAACGTTCGGCTGGTCTAGAGTGCCTACATAGCTGTCTGCCTTTCTGTGTGCCAGCCTGCCTGCCTGCCTGCCTGCCTGCCTGCCTGCCTGTCTGCCTGCCTGTCTGTCTGCCAGGAATAGGACATTCTGTCCACGTTGGCTAAACAACCTGTAGAGTTTGAGTTACAGTGGAGCATTTGGGTAGAGAAGGAAAGACATTCCATTTTTCTCATAGAATTGATTCCTATAATTCCATCTTTAGCTGTGCAGGACTGTAAAATGAGGACACTTCTAGGATGTAGAGTTTATGAACTGGTAACTTGTTGTTTTCATGCGAGTGATCTGGCAGTAACATGTATCTGTTCAGTTAATCTGAGACTGAGACTGTGATTGGAATTCATTTAACCTGTTATTGCCCTTGAGGTAATGAAGAGAGCAGGTTGAAGTGTGTTATAGATTTGGTGGTGGGGGGGGTTACAGTAGCCTAGGGGTGTTCTGCACTGCAGCTGGGTGGGGGGGTTACGGTAGCCTAGGGGTGTTCTACACTGCAGCTGGGTGGGGGGGGGTTACGGTAGCCTAGGGGTGTTCTGAACTGCAGCTGGGGGGTTACGGTAGCCTAGGGGTGTTCTGCACTGCAGCTAGGGGGTTCTGCACTGCAGCTGGGTGGGTTACGGTAGCCTAGGGGTGTTCTGCACTGCAGCTGGGTAGGGGTGTTCTGCACTGCAGCTGGGTACAGTAGCCTAGGGGTGTTCTGCACTGCAGCTGGGTGGGGTTACGGTAGCCTAGGGGTGTTCTGCACTGCAGCTGGGGGGGGTTACGGTAGCCTAGGGGTGTTCTGCACTGCAGCTGGGTGGGGGTGGGGGTTATGGTAGCCTAGGGGTGTTCTGCACTGCAGCTGGGTGGGGGGTTACAGTAGCCTAGGGGTGTTCTGCACTGCAGCTGGAGGGGTTACAGTAGCCTAGGGGTGTTCTGCACTGCAGCTGGGTGGGGGGTTACAGTAGCCTAGGGGTGTTCTGCACTTCAGCTGGGTGGGGGGGGTTACAGTAGCCTAGGGGTGTTCTGCAGCTGGGTGGGGGGGGTTACAGTAGCCTAGGGGTGTTCTGCAGCTGGCTGGGGGGGGTTACAGTAGCCTAGGGGTGTTCTGCACTGCAGCTGGGTGGGGGGTTACGGTAGCCTAGGGGTGTTCTGCACTGCAGCTGGGTAGGGTGTTCTGAACTGCAGCTGGGGGTTACGGTAGCCTAGGGGTGTTCTGCACTGCAGCTGGGTGGGGGGTGTTACAGTAGCCTAGGGGTGTTCTGCACTCTACAGCTGGGTGGGTGGGGGTTACA
Source organism: Oncorhynchus nerka (assembly GCF_034236695.1). NCBI lineage: Eukaryota > Metazoa > Chordata > Actinopteri > Salmoniformes > Salmonidae > Oncorhynchus > Oncorhynchus nerka. Next base: position 77,374,503 of record NC_088419.1, read on the forward strand.
GTAGCCTAGGGGTGTTCTGCACTGCAGCTGGGTGGGGGTGGGGGGGTTACAGTAGCCTAGGGGTGTTCTGCACTGCAGCTGGGTGGGGGGGTTACGGTAGCCTAGGGGTGTTCTGCACTGCAGCTGGGTGGGGGGTTACGGTAGCCTAGGGGTGTTCTGCACTGCAGCTGGGTGGGGGGGTTACGGTAGCCTAGGGGTGTTCTGAACTGCAGCTGGGGGGTTACGGTAGCCTAGGGGTGTTCTGCACTGCAGCTGGGTGGGGGGTGTTACAGTAGCCTAGGGGTGTTCTGCACTCTACAGCTGGGTGGGTGGGGGTTACAGTAGCCTAGGGGTGTTCTGCACTGCAGCTGGGTGGGGGTGGGGGGTGTTACGGTAGCCTAGGGGTGTTCTGCACTGCAGCTGGGTGGGGGGGGGGGGGTTACGGTAGCTTTGGGGTGTTCTGCACTCTACAGCTGGGTGGGTGGGTGGGGGTTACAGTAGCCTAGGGGTGTTCTGCACTGCAGCTGGGTGGGGTGGGGGGGGGGGGGTTACAGTAGCCTAGGGGTGTTCTGCACTGCAGCTGGGTGGGGGGTTACGGTAGCCTAGGGGTGTTCTGCACTGCAGCTGGGTGGGGGGTTACAGTAGCCTAGGGGTGTTCTGCACTCTACAGCTGGGTGGGTGGGGGTTACAGTAGCCTAGGGGTGTTCTGCACTGCAGCTGGGTGGGGGGTTACAGTAGCCTAGGGGTGTTCTGCACTCTACAGCTGGGTGGGTGGGGGTTACAGTAGCCTAGGGGTGTTCTGCACTGCAGCTGGGGGGTTACGGTAGCCTAGGGGTGTTCTGCACTGCAGCTGGGTGGGGGGTTACGGTAGCCTAGGGGTGTTCTGCACTCTACAGCTGGGTGGGTGGGTGGGGGTTACAGTAGCCTAGGGGTGTTCTGCACTCTACAGCTGGGTGGGTGGGGGGTTACAGTAGCCTAGGGGTGTTCTGCACTCTACAGCTGGGTGGGTGGGTGGGGGTTACAGTAGCCTAGGGTGTTCTGCACTCTACAGCTGGGTGGGTGGGGGGTTACAGTAGCCTAGGGGTGTTCTGCACTCTACAGCTGGGTGGGGGGTTACAGTAGCCTAGGGGTGTTCTGCACTGCAGCTGGGTGGGTGGGGGGTTACAGTAGTCTAGGGGTGTTCTGCACTCTACAGCTGGGTGGGTGGGTGGGGGTTACAGTAGCCTAGGGGTGTTCTGCACTCTACAGCTGGGTGGGGGTTACAGTAGCCTAGGGGTGTTCTGCACTCTACAGCTGGGTGGGTGGGGGGTTACAGTAGCCTAGGGGTGTTCTGCACTGCAGCTGGGGGGTTACGGTAGCCTAGGGGTGTTCTGCACTGCAGCTGGGTGGGTGGGGGGGTTACAGTAGCCTAGGGGTGTTCTGCACTCTACAGCTGGGTGGGTGGGTGGGGGGGTTACAGTAGCCTAGGGGTGTTCTGCACTCTACAGCTGGGTGGGTGGGTGGGGGTTACAGTAGCCTAGGGGTGTTCTGCACTCTACAGCTGGGTGGGTGGGGGGGTTACAGTAGCCTAGGGGTGTTCTGCACTGCAGCTGGGTGGGGGGTTACGGTAGCCTAGGGTGTTCTGCACTCTACAGCTGGGTGGGTGGGTGGGGGTTACAGTAGCCTAGGGGTGTTCTGCACTCTACAGCTGGGTGGGTGGGTGGGGGTTACAGTAGCCTAGGGGTGTTCTGCACTCTACAGCTGGGTGGGTGGGAGGGTTACAGTAGCCTAGGGGTGTTCTGCACTGCAGCTGGGTGGGGGGTGGGGGTTACAGTAGCCTAGGGGTGTTCTGCACTCTACAGCTGGGTGGGTGGGTGGGGGTTACAGTAGCCTAGGGGTGTTCTGCACTCTACAGCTGGGTGGGTGGGTGGTTACAGTAGCCTAGGGGTGTTCTGCACTCTACAGCTGGGTGGGTGGGGGGGTTACGGTAGCCTAGGGGTGTTCTGCACTCTACAGCTGGGTGGGTGGGGGGGTTACAGTAGCCTAGGGGTGTTCTGCACTCTACAGCTGGGTGGGTGGGTGGGGGTTACAGTAGCCTAGGGGTGTTCTGCACTCTACAGCTGGGTGGGTGGGGGTTACAGTAGCCTAGGGGTGTTCTGCACTCTACAGCTGGGTGGGTGGGGGGTTACAGTAGCCTAGGGGTGTTCTGCACTCTACAGCTGGGTGGGTGGGGGGGTTACAGTAGCCTAGGGGTGTTCTGCACTCTACAGCTGGGTGGGTGGGGTGTTACAGTAGCCTAGGGGTGTTCTGCACTCTACAGCTGGGTGGGTGGGGGGGTTACAGTAGCCTAGGGGTGTTCTGCACTCTACAGCTGGGTGGGTGGATGGGGGTGTTACAGTAGCCTAGGGGTGTTCTGCACTCTACAGCTGGGTGGGTGGGTGGGGGTTACAGTAGCCTAGGGGTGTTCTGCACTCTACAGCTACAGCTGGTGTGCACTCTACAGGTGGGGTGTTACAGTAGCCTAGGGTGTTCTGCACTCTACAGCTGGGTGGGTGGGGTGTTACAGTAGCCTAGGGGTGTTCTGCACTCTACAGCTGGGTGGGTGGGGTGTTACAGTAGCCTAGGGGTGTTCTGCACTCTACAGCTGGGTGGGTGGGGTGTTACAGTAGCCTAGGGGTGTTCTGCACTCTACAGCTGGGTGGGTGGGGTGTTACAGTAGCCTAGGGGTGTTCTGCACTCTACAGCTGGGTGGGTGGGGTGTTAGGGTGAGATGATGATGACAGGGGTATGCATGGCAATACATATTTTATTGTCACCTACTGTACACCATATAGGTGCAGTGAAATGTGTTGTTTTACAGGGTAAACCATAGGAGTATGGCTCCCCTGGAGCAAATTCATGTTAGGTGCCTTGGTAAAGGGCACATCGACAGATTTTTTTACCCTGGCCCGGGTATTGAACCTGCAACCCCAACGCTCTCACCGCTAGGCTACCTGCCACCCCAACGCTCTCACCGCTAGGCTACCTGCCACCCCAACGCTCTCACCGCTAGGCTACATGCCACCCCAACGCTCTCACCGCTAGGCTACATGCCACCCCAACGCTCTCACCGCTAGGCTACCTGCCACCCCAAGGTCAGATGGTACACTGCCACCCATATTGCAGTGGGGTTTATTTGTATGTGTATGTACTGTGTTTGTTTACTATATTGGTTGTTTTGACATTATGAGGTGATGCACTCTGTTGGGGTTTGGACAGACAGGTGTCAAAGAGGCAGCGGGAATGTGTTGGAACGTTGGGAACGATGTGTGGAATGATGGAAATGTCCTTGTGGCAGTCAGTCAGTGACAGCAGCAGGCACAAACATTATATGCCCAGGCACATAACTGAGACCCAGCTTTCAGTGATCTAACTACTGACTCCATATATAAAACCACCTCCGAGTCGCCAACCCTGAGAGGAAGACTAAGAGGGAGAGCGATATAGAACGTTCCTCCTGCTACATCATACACAGACAGACACCCTCTCAATTTCTGTCTCTCTCTTGCTTTCTATTTATTTGTCTATGTCTGGCCCTGCTCTCTCTTTCTGTTTCTACTCCCTCTTTCTGTCTGTCTGGCCCTGCTCTCTTTCTGTTTCTACTCCCTCTTTCTGTCTGTCTGGCCCTGCTCTCTCTTTCTGTTTCTACTCCCTCTTTCTGTCTGTCTGGCCCTGCTCTCTTTCTGTTTCTACTCCCTCTTTCTGTCTCTGTCTGCCCCTGCTCTCTCTTTCTGTTTCTACTCCCTCTTTCTGTCTGTCTGGCCCTGCTCTCTTTCTGTTTCTACTCCCTCTTTCTGTCTGTCTGTCTGGCCCTGCTCTCTCTTTCTGTTTCTACTCCCTCTTTCTGTCTCTGTCTGCCCATGCTCTCTCTTTCTGTTTCTACTCCCTCTTTCTGTCTCTGTCTGCCCCTGCTCTCTCTTTCTGTTTCTACTCCCTCTTTCTGTCTCTGTCTGCCCCTGCTCTCTCTTTCTGTTTCTACTCCCTCTTTCTGTCTCTGTCTGGCCCTGCTCTCTCTTTCTGTTTCTACTCCCTCTTTCCTCCTCTGTCTGCCACTACTCTCTCTTTATGTTTCTACTCCCTCTTTCTGTCTCTGTTTGCCCCTGCTCTCTCTTTCTGTTTCTACTCCCTCTTTCTGTCTCTGTCTGCCCCTGCTCTCTCTTTCTGTTTCTACTCCCTCTTTCTGTCTCTGTCTGCCCCTGCTCTCTCTTTCTGTTTCTACTCCCTCTTTCTGTCTCTGTCTGCCCCTGCTCTCTCTTTCTGTTTCTACTCCCTCTTTCTGTCTCTGTCTGCCCCTGCTCTCTCTTTCTGTTTCTACTCCCTCTTTCTGTCTCTGTCTGCCCCTGCTCTCTCTTTCTGTTTCTACTCCCTCTTTCTGTCTCTGTCTGCCCCTGCACTCTTTCTGTTTCTACTCCCTCTTTCTGTCTCTGTCTGCATGAAATAGATGGAATACATTATCCTCTCTCTCTGTCTGTAATGAGATAATGTAATAAATCATCCCCTCTATCTGTAATGAGAATGTGATACATCCCCCTCTCCGTCTATAATGAGATAATGTAATAAATCATCCCCTCTATCTGTAATGAGAATGTGATACATCCCCCTCTCCGTCTATAATGAGATAATGTAATACATCCTCCTCTCTCTGTGTCTGTAATGAGATAATGTAATACACCAATGTCATAAATCCCCCTCCATGTCTGTAATGAGATAATGGAATAAATCTTCCTCCCTCTCTCTCTGTAATGAGATAATGAAATAAATCCTCTCTGTCTGTAATGAGATAATGGAATTAATCCTCTCTGTATTGACATAATGGAATAAATCCTCTGTCTGTAATGAGAATGGAATCAATCTTTCTCTGTTTGTAATGTGATAATGGAATAAATCCTCTTTCTAATGAGATGGAATAAATCCACTTCTCTGTCTGTAATGAGATACTGTAATAAGTCGTCCTCTCTGTCTAATGAGAAAATGGAATAAATCCTCTCTGTTATGGGATAATGGCGTAAATACTCTGTCTATAATGAGATAGTGGAATAAATCCTCTGCTCTGTATTGAGATAATGGAATAAATCCTCTGTCTGTAATGAGAATGGAATCAATCTTTCTCTCTGTAATGTGATAATGGAATAAATCCTCTGCTCTGTAATGAGATAGTGGAATAAATCCTCTGCTCTGTCTGTGATGAGATAATGTATTAAGTCCTCTGCTCTGTCTGTGATGAGATAGTGGAATAAATCCTCTGCTCTGTAATGAGATAGTGGAATAAATCCTCTGCTCTGTCTGTGATGAGATAATGTATTAAGTCCTCTTCTGTCTATAATGAGATAGTGTAATAAATCCTCTGCTCTGTAATGATAATATAATAAGTCCACTTCTGTAATGAGATCATGTAATAAACATATCTGTAATGAGAAAATGTAATAAATCCTCCTCTCTGTCTGTAATGAGAGAATGTAATACATCACCCTCTATAATGAGATAATGTAATGATTCCTCCTCTCTCTGTCTGTTATGAGAATGTAATACATCCTCCTCTCTGTCTGTAATGAGAGAATGTAATACATCACCCTCTGTAATGAGATAATGTAATGATTCCTCCTCTCTCTGTCTGTTATGAGAATGTAATACATCCTCCCTCTGTCTGTAATGAGAACATGTAATAAATCCTCCTCTCTGTAATGAGATAATGGAATAAATCATCCTCTGTCTTGTAATGAGATAATGGAATACGTCCTCTGTCTGTAATGAGAATGTAATAAATCCTCATCTGTCTGTAATGAGATAATGTAATCAATCCTCACCTCTGCCGGTGATGAGATAATGGAATAAATCCTCCCGTTCTGTCTGTAATGAGATAATGGAATAAATCCTCCTTTCTCTCTGTCTGTAATGAGATAATGGAATAAGTCCTCTGCAATGAGATAATGTAATAAATCCTGTCTGTATTGAGAATGTAATACACCCCCTGTCTATGATGAGCTAATGTAACACTTCTTCCTCTCTCTGTCTGAAATGAGATAATGGAATAAATCCCCTTCTCTCTCTGTCTAGTGAGATTAATGGAATAAGTCCTCTGCTCTGTCTGTAATGAGTTAATGTAATACATTCTCATCTATTCTCACCTGTCTGTAATGAGTTAATGGAATAAATCCTCCTATCTGTAATGAGATAATGTAATACATCCTCCTCTGTGTCTGTAATGAGATAATGGAATAAATCATCCTCTCTGTCTGTAATGGGATAATGGAATAAATCCTCCTCTGTCTGTAATGAGATAATGTAATACATCCTCCTCTGTGTGTAATGAGATAATGGAATAAATCATCCTCTCTGTCTGTAATGGGATAATGTAATAAATCCTCCTCTGTCTGTAATGAGATAATGCTCAGCTGGCTTTCTAGGGGGGAGTAACAGTAGCTTGAATACAGTGTATTGTTTTTACATGTGGTCTCTGTCACACTGGTTTCTGACCCCTCCACCCTCCGATGTCCCTGTGTATAGTTGTGTGTCATCACCAAGTTGTCTTAATTTCTCTGTTGAGGAGGGACACAATGCCCTTAACAGTGACAGACCATTACCCCCCCCTAACACACACACCCTTTCTGCCCTCTCCTGAGGTGATTGATGGCTACCCCCTCACCCCTTCAGATGCAAAGCATTTCGTGTGTTCAGCTGTGTCCCAGACCTGAAGCCTGGTCGGCGCCAGTGACAGCAGCTGTCCACAATTCACACAAGTTAAAAACATGAATATGTGTGTGCATGCTTGTGTATCAGAGCGTATAGTTTGTAGCAACAAACATGCATTCAGTTGAGCAGCTTTTGTCCCTGACTCTCACCACACCTCGATGATGTCACCATCACAGTTGGTGTTTGGCTGTTGTCTTGGGTGTGTGAGGATTCTGTCTGTTGATACATGTTTTGTGCTATTATAAGAATTGAGAGGGAGGAGCGAGAGACAGGGAGAAACAGGGAGATGGGAGAAAGAGGGAGACGGAGAAGTAAGATACAGGGAGACGGAGAAGGGAGAGAGAGAGACGGAGAAGGGAGAGACAGGGAGACGGAGAAGGGAGAGACAGGGAGACTGAGAAGGGAGAGACAGGGAGACGGAGAAGGGAGAGACAGGGAGACGGAGAAGGGAGAGACAGGGAGACGGAGAAGGGAGAGACAGGGAGACGGAGAAGGGAGAGACAGGGAGACGGAGAAGGGAGAGACAGAGAGACGGAGAAGGGAGAGACAGAGAGACGGAGAAGGGAGAGACAGGGAGACGGAGAAGGGAGAGACAGGGAGACTGAGAAGGGAGAGACAGGGAGACGGAGAAGGGAGAGACAGGGAGACGGAGAAGGGAGACAGGGAGGGAGAGACAGGGAGACGGAGAAGGGAGAGACAGGGAGACGGAGAAGGGAGAGACAGGGAGACGGAGAAGGGAGAGACAGGGAGACGGAGAAGGGAGAGACAGGGAGACGGAGAAGGGAGAGACAGGGAGACGGAGAAGGGAGAGACAGGGAGACGGAGAAGGGAGAGACAGGGAGACGGAGAAGGGAGAGAGGGAGACGGAGAAGGGAGACAGGGAGACGGAGAAGGAGAGACAGGGAGACGGAGAAGGGAGAGACAGGGAGACGGAGAAGGGAGAGACAGGGAGACGGAGAAGGGAGAGACAGGAGACGGAGAAGGGAGAGACAGGGAGACGGAGAAGGGAGAGACAGGGAGACGGAGAAGGGAGAGACAGGGAGAAGGGAGAGACAGGAGACGGAGAAGGAGAGACAGGGAGACGGAGAAGGAGAGACAGGGAGACGGAGAAGGGAGAGACAGGGAGACGGAGAAGGGAGAGACAGAGAGACTGAGAAGGGAGAGACAGAGAGACGGAGAAGGGAGAGACAGAGAGACTGAGAAGGGAGAGACAGAGAGACGGAGAAGGGAGAGACAGGGAGACGGAGAAGGGAGAGACAGGGAGACGGAGAAGGGAGAGACAGAGAGACGGAGAAGGGAGAGACGGAGACAGGAGAGACAGGGAGACGGAGAAGGGAGAGACAGGGAGACGGAGAAGGGAGAGACAGAGAGACGGAGAAGGAGAGACAGAGAGACGGAGAAGGGAGAGACAGGGAGACGGAGAAGGGGAGACGGGGAGACGGAGAAGGGAGACGGGGAGACGGAGAAGGGAGAGACAGGGAGACGGAGAAGGGAGAGACAGGGAGACGGAGAAGGGAGAGACAGGAGACGGAGAAGGGAGAGACAGAGACGGAGAAGGGAGAGACAGAGAGACGGAGAAGGGAGAGACAGGGAGACGGAGAAGGGAGAGACAGAGAGACGGAGAAGGGAGAGACAGAGAGACGGAGAAGGGAGAGAGAGAGACGGAGAAGGGAGAGACAGAGAGACGGAGAAGGGAGAGACAGGGAGACGGAGAAGGGAGAGACAGGGAGACGGAGAAGGGAGAGACAGGGAGACGGAGAAGGGAGAGACCGGGAGACGGAGAAGGGAGAGACAGGGAGACGGAGAAGGGAGAGACAGGGAGACGGAGAAGGGAGAGACAGGGAGACGGAGAAGGGAGAGACAGGGAGACAGAGAAGGGAGTAAGGGGGAGATGGCAAATGGGGAGACGGAGAAGGGAGAGACAGGGAGAGGGAGAAGGGAGAGACGGAGAAGGGAGTAAGGGTGAGATGGCGAATGGGGAGACGGGGAGAGGGAGAAGGGAGAGACAGAGAAGGGAGTAAGGGGAGATGGCGAATGGGGAGAGGGAGAAGGGAGAGACGGAGAAGGGAGTAAGGGGAGATGGCGAATGGGGAGACGGGGAGAGGGAGAAGGGAGAGACAGAGAAGGGAGTAAGGGGAGATGGCGAATGGGGAGACGGAGAAGGGTGAGACAGGAGAGGGAGAAGGGAGAGACGGAGAAGGGAGTAAGGGTGAGATGGCGAAATGGGGAGAGGGAGAGACGGAGAAGGGAGTAAGGGGAGATGGCGAATGGGGAGACGGGGAGAGGGAGAAGGGAGAGACAGAGAAGGGGGAGATGGCGAATGGGGAGACGGGGAGAGGGAGAAGGGAGAGACAGAGAAGGGAGTAAGGGGGAGATGGCGAATGGGGAGACAGAGAAGGGAGAGACAGGGAGAGGGAGAAGGGAGAGACGGAGAAGGGAGTAAGGGTGAGATGGCGAATGGGGAGACGGGGAGAGGGAGAAGGGAGAGACGGAGAAGGGAGTAAGGGGGAGATGGCGAATGGGGAGACGGAGAAGGGACGGAGAGGGAAGTGTGCAAGCGAGAGATAGTGTGTGTGCATGTGTGTGTGTGCGTGTATGAGAGAGAGGTAGAGAAATGGTTATCAGTATCGTTTAATTACTTCCAGCTGCTGATGGTCACGTTATACCTCCAGGGCGTTGTTATGCCAACAATTAGCCTGACCAGCCCCCGTGGCTGTAGTCTTTCACCGGATCACTCTGGTGGTCTCTCCTCCTCCTGGTCTCTCTCCTCCTTCTGTTCTTCCTCCTCTTTCTCTATGGGAAAATTATGCGCTGATACACAGAGAGAGGAGAGGGAGGCAAGGAGATCATCTTTCCTTTGTTCAAAGTGATCTGGTTTCATTTGTATTTTGGTAGAAGGCAGAGCTGCTGATTCTGAGGTTGTTTGAATTGGTGTGGATTATTATTCTGCCTAATTGTTTTTTAATGAGGTTTTAACTTGGGTATGTAAAACCCCGGCTAGGGTTCTACCACCCACCACCAAACCAGATTCTCCTCCTGCCCCCGTTCACCACTCCCACTGTGTGTGTATTCAGCCCATTTCCCCTGGTGAACCCCTTTGCAGTCATGTGTGTGTGTGTGTGTGTGTGTGTGTGTGTGTATTTCTGTGCATCTTAATTATACCCATCAACATAATGCAGGCATTAGCACAACTAAATCCCTACCATGCCTATACACACATACATAATCACACAGTTCACATACATAATCACACAGTTCACATACATAATCACACAGTTCACATACATAACCACACAGTTCACATACATAATCACACAGTTCACATACATAATCACACAGTTCACATACATAATCACACAGTTCACATACATAATCACACAGTTCACATACATAATCACACAGTTCACATACATAATTACACAGTTCACATACATAATCACACAGTTCACATACATAATCACACAGTTCACATACATAATCACACAGTTCACATACATAATCACACAGTTCACATACATAATCACACAGTTCACATACATAATTACACAGTTCACATACATAATCACACAGTTCACATACATAATCACACAGTTCACACACACACATACATAATCACACAGTTCACACACACATACATAATCACACAGTTCACATACATAATCACACAGTTCACATACATAATTACACAGTTCACATACATAATCACACAGTTCACATACATAATCACACAGTTCACACACACACATACATAACCACACAGTTCACACACACATACATAATTACACAGTTCACACACACACATACATAATTACACAGTTCACATACATAATCACACAGTTCACACACACACATACATAATCACACAGTTCACATACATAATTACACAGTTCACACACACACATACATAATTACACAGTTCACATACACATACATAATTACACAGTTCACACACACACACACATAACCACACAGTTCACATACATAATTACACAGTTCACACACACATTACACAGTTCACACACAGTTCACACACATAATTACACAGTTCACATACATAATCACACAGTTCACATACATAATCACACAGTTCACATACATAACCACACAGTTCACATACATAATCACACAGTTCACACACATAACCACACAGTTCACATACATAACCACACAGTTCACATACATAATCACACAGTTCACATACATAACCACACAGTTCACATACATAATCACACAGTTCACATACATAACCACACAGTTCACATACATAACCACACAGTTCACATACATAACCACACAGTTCACATACATAATCACACAGTTCACATACATAATCACACAGTTCACATACATAACCACACAGTTCACATACATAACCACACAGTTCACACACATAACCACACAGTTCACACACATAACCACACAGTTCACATACATAATCACACAGTTCAAACACACATACATAACCACACAGTTCACATGCATATTCACACAGTTCAAACACACATACATAACCACACAGTTCACACACATAATCACACAGTTCACACACATAATCACACAGTTCACATACATAACCACACAGTTCACATACATAATCACACAGTTCACATACATAACCACACAGTTCACATACATAACCACACAGTTCACATACATAACCACACAGTTCACACACATAATCACGAAGTTCACATGCATATTCACACAGTTCAAACACACATACATAACCACACAGTTCACATACATAATCACACAGTTCACATGCATATTCACACAGTTCACATACATAACCACACAGTTCACATACATAATCACACAGTTCACATGCATATTCACACAGTTCACATACATAACCACACAGTTCACATACATAATCACACAGTTCACATACATAACCACACAGTTCACATACATAACCACACAGTTCACATACATAACCACACAGTTCACACACATAATCACACAGTTCACATACCAGTATTTAGTCATCCACCAATTGTGCAAGTTCTCCCACTTAAAAAGATGAGAGAGGCCTGTAATTTTCATCATAGGTACACTTCAACTATGACAGACAAAATGAGAAGAAAAAATCCAGAAAACCACATTGCAGGATTTTTTATTTATTTATTAGCAAATTATGGTGGAAAATAAGTATCGGGTCACCTACAAACAAGCAAGATTTCTGTCTCTCACAGACCTGTAACTTCTTCTTTAAGAGGCTCCTCTATCGTCCACTCGTTACCTGTATTAATGGCACCTGTTTGAACTTGTTATCAGTATAAAAGACACCTGTCCACAACCTCAAACAGTCACACTCCAAACTCCACTATGGCCAAGACCAAAGAGCTGTCAAAGGACACCAGAAACAAAATTGTAGACCTGCACCAGGCTGGGAAGACTGAATCTGCAATAGGTAAGCAGCTTGGTTTGAAGAAATCAACTGTGGGAGCAATTATTAGGAAATGGAAGACATACAAGACCACTGATAATCTCCCTCGATCTGGGGCTCCATGCAAGATCTCACCCCGTGGGGTCAAAATGATCACAAGAACGGTGAGCAAAAATCCCAGAACCACACGGGGGGACCTACTGAATGACCTGCAGAGAGCTGGGACCAAAGTAACAAAGCCTACCATCAGTAACACACTACGCCGCCAGGGACTCAAATCCTGCAGTGCCAGACGTGTCCCCCTGCTTAAGCCAGTACATGTCCAGGCCCGTCTGAAGTTTGCTAGAGAGCATTTGGATGATCCAGAAGAAGATTGGGAGAATGTCATATGGTCAGATGACACCAAAATAGAACTTTTTGGTAAAAACTCAATTCGTCGTGTTTGGAGGACAAAGAATGCTGAGTTGTATCCAAAGAACACCATACCTACTGTGAAGCATGGGGGTGGAAACATCATGCTTTGGGGCTGTTTTTCTGCAAAAGGACCAGGACAACTGATCTGTGTAAGGGAAAGAATTAATGGGGCCATGTATCGTGAGATTTTGAGTGAAGACTTACTTCCATCAGCAAGGGCATTGAAGATGAAACGTGGCTGGGTCTTTCAGCATGACAATGATCCCAAACACACCGCCCGGGCAACGAAGGAGTGGCTTCGTAAGAAGCATTTCAAGGTCCTGGAGTGGCCTAGCCAGTCTCCAGATCTCAAACCCATAGAAAATCTTTGGAGGGAGTTGAAAGTCCGTGTTTCCCAGCAACAGTCCCAAAACATCACTGCTGTAGAGGAGATCTGCATGGAGGAATGGGCCAAAATACCAGCAGCAGCGTGTGAAAACCTTGTGAAGACTTACAGAAAACGTTTGACCTCTGTCATTGCCAACAAAGGGTATATAACAAAGTATTGAGATAAACTTTTGTTATTGACCAAATACTTATTTTCCACCATAATTTGCAAATAAATTCATTAAAAATCCTTCAATGTGATTTTCTGGATTTTTTTCTCTCTCATTTTACCTGTCATAGTTGAAGTGTACCTATGATGAAAATTACAGGCCTCTCTCATCTTTTTAAGTGGGATTACTTGCACAATTGGTGGCTTACTAAATACTTTTTTGCCCCACTGTATATATATATATATATATATATATATATATATATATATATTAAGTTTTCTACTGCCAAGTTTACATCTTTGCTATTACAGTGAAACGTTTTGTCCTGGAAGTTGTCTATAAGCGATTTAATTTGTTTTTTTCCTAGTTGTTTTTTGATAGGTTTCTACAATTCTTTCCATCTATAACATTTCTTAATAATATTCAGTTCCTTTGGCTCCTCATGATCGAGTATTGCTCTGTTCAAGTAGACTGTGATTTTGCTGTGATCTGATAGGTGTGTCAGTGTGCTGACTGTGAACGCTCTGAGAGTCTCTGGGTTGAGGTCAGTGATAAAGTAGTCTACAGTACTACTGCCAAGGGTTGAGCTGTAGGTCTAATTGTCATAATTTGGTCTAGGGGGGAATATTTGGGAGGGAATGCTGTCACCTCCAGGTATGTGTTTGTCCCCTTGTATGCTAAGAGTTTCATGTTCTTGTCCAGTTCTGGCATTTAGGTCACCACAGACTAGTACCTGGAAATGGTTGATCTCCCCCTCCAGGATGGAGAAGCTGTCATCGTTAAAGTATGGGGATTCCATTGGGGGATATAGGTAGTATACATGAGGAAATGTTTCTCTGTTGAGATCATTACCTCAGTCATTTCTAGATGTTCCTGTTTTGACTAATTTAATTGAGTGGATTAGGTCTGCTTTATATCAAGTTAGCATACCCCCTGAGTCTCTTCCCTGTTTCACACCCGGTAGTTTGGTGGATGGGACTACCAGCTCTCTGTAACCTAGAGGGCAACCAGTGGGTCCATCTCCTCTATACCACCCACCTGGTAGTTTGGTGGATGGGACTACCAGCTCTCTGTAACCTAGAGGGCAACCAGTGGGTCCATCTCCTCTATACCACCCACCTGGTAGTTTGGTGCATGGGACTACCAGCTCTCTGTAACCTAGAGGGCAACCAGTGGGTCCATCTCCTCTATACCAGGTTTCTTGTCGGATGACAATGTCTGTATTTCCAATTACTTTGATGAAGTCTGGGTTCCTGCTGTTTAGGCCAAAGGCAGATGACCTCAAACCTTGTATATTCCAGGATGAGAGTAAATCTTTGTGTTCCAAAGTGTCTAGTGGTTTAGGCTCAGACCATTACCTCTCTCTCTCACTCACTCACTCTCACCACAGGGTGGCTCATGAAAGAGCCCAAATCAAACAGATGGTTGCCCCTCACACCCTGCTCCCCTCACCCTGTCCCATCCCATCCCATCCCTCTTAGTCCCGGGGGCAAGGCACCTGTTTCCTGTGCTTCCCCAACACGTGGAGCCATTGTGTTTCAGCTCTGTCTCTCTCACATACTCCTCTACTGTTTACTGCTCTGAAACACTACACATCTCACCATATAGTATGACTATCAACAATGACTGATCTGATAGTGTTACTACTGTGATAACACTGGAATGTTTGTCTCCTTAGTTCTCTGTGTCGTGATGGATACGTGTTGATACTTATGTGTGTTAATTGAGCTCTGTACTCGTCTACCTCAGTATCTTTCCTCCTGACTGTAGGTCAATCATCAGCATTACAATAATAATAGTCATTTTCATTAGAGAGAGGTGTTAGAGAATGAGGGTTGCCATGGCAGGTACACTGGGATAGCTTCTGTTAATAAACAATAACAGGAAGTAAACTCTGTTTTCAGGAAGCAGTGTGTGTGTGTTCTATGTTCTAAGCCCCTGCTGCAACAGTCAGATAACACCAATGAACCTCCAACGGCACATCAGATGGGAGAGGGGTATCTGGTTCTCAAATGGCATCCTATTCACTATATAGTGCAATACTTTGACCTCTGCCCATAGGGCTCTGATCAAAAGTAGTGCACTAAATAACAATTAGGATGTGATTTGTGACTCAGCTAGACAAGGGGGCCATTGGTAATAATGTTTTTCAAATAATGTTTCCCACTTTTTGCTGAGAAAAGATGACTGTGTGATGTGCTACCTATCCCCTTAGGCCTCTGATTCCCACGCAAGTTTATCTTTTAGCAGTGTTGTGTCAGAATTATGGAGGGAAATAGTCAAACACACACTACACACACATAGACATGTGCTCACATACACACACAAGCGCATGCACACAGAAACACACACACAAACTGTCGTTCACATAGACACACTGCTCTTTGTTCTGGGTGCTGTGGTAATAAATGAAAAGCAGATCGTTTCCTCTGTGACAGCTCACCTGGGTATCAGCTCTATCTGAACCACGTCAGAGGAACATACACACACACTCTTACACTCACATGCACACACACACTAATACTTGCATGCTCGCGCTCTCTCTCTCCAACTCACTCTCACACACACACCCTTACACACTGTTCTTTGTGTGAGTTATACACACTCCTTGTCCGTGTCAGTGTTTTAGTGTCAGCTGATTTGGGCCCGGCTCTCCTCCTAGGCCTAATAATCAATCCAAGATGTCTACTGTTTCCACGGCAGCCATAGTGAGGCCTCTGCACCCCTATAAATACACTAACAGCTTTCTTAAATATGTGACAAAATACCCTTAATGTTTACAGGCTGGGCCTCTGTCTGCACCCCCTTTTATCCAGGGGAAAGAAGCTGAGCTTCCACCTGCGAGGGAGAGAGGGAAGGAGGGAGGGAGGTAAGAGAGAGGCAGAGAGGGAATAAGGGATGGAGGGAGAGCGAGGGAGAGAGAGGGAAGGAGGAACGGAGTGAAGATCGAGGGAGGGGGCACTTCCATAAAGCCCAAATAGGGTAACTATTGCATTCCCTCCTGCTGAGTTTTATCATGGCAGTGCTGAGTGAGTCTCACACACACACACACCTGCTCTGAATTGTTCAATTTGTTAGCCATGGGCCGCCCGCTGTGGGGGAGTGTAAAGGGTAAACAGCCTGATAACATCTCATGAGTTAACTCTCCACTGGGATGAGAGCCTGACTCAAAACACACACCTCACCTCAGGAAAATTATAGGGAGGAACGAAGGAGGAACGAAGGAATGTGGGAAGACACGAGGAAAGATAGACTAAAAGATTGACCTGAAGAGAAAAAAAGAGATGTTGAATGACGGACCGAGAGAGAATTGGAAGGAGAGAGATGGAGAATTGGGAGGAGAGAGAGAATTGGAAGGAGAGAGAGAGAATTGGAGGAAGTGAGAGAGGAAGGAGGAGATTCTTTATAGGTGTTATGTGAAGGTTGTGATGTAAAGGGAGTCTCTTTATAAATTTCAGTGTTGGTCTGAGGCTCTGTATAGTGGTCAGGAGTTGTGTGTGGGTCAAAAGTCAGAGTTCACCTGCACCACACAGGAAGTCTGGAAATGCAATTAGAGAGAGAAGCATTTGATTGACAGCTGGAGACACAGTTAACCATGCCCCCTCCTCACTCCTCTGTCTGCTTCTGGTTTCTCACTTTAACCGTTGGTAGAGATTAAATGACTTATCTTACAGAAACTTTCCTGATATTTCTCTCTCCCTGGTTCTCACTTTTTTCTCTCTCTTCTACAATCTCTCTCTCTCTCTCTCTCTCTCTCTCTCTCTCTCTCTCTTTCTCTCTCTCTCTCCCTCTCTCTCTCTCTCTCTTCTACAATCTCTCTCTTACTCTCTCTTTCTCTCTCTCTCTCACTCTCTCTTACTCTCTCTTTCTTACTCTCTCTTTCTCTCTCTCTCTTTCTCTCTCTCTCTCACTCTCTCTTACTCTCTCTTACTCTCTCTCTTACTCTCTCTCTCTTACTCTCTCTTTCTCTCTCTCTCTTACTCTCTCTTTCTCTCTCTCTTACTCTCTCTCTCTCTCTCGCTTTCGCTCTCTCTCTCTCTCTCTCTCTCATACACAGACACACAGCTATCTGGTCCGATTTGAATAATTACATACAGCGTTATCACTTCTCTGATGTAGTAAGTAGACAAGAGCACTCCCTCAGTTTAGACACATCTCTCTATCTCACTCCCCTTTATCAGAGCCAGACTCGCAGACTACAATACCCATTGTCCATCTGACCTATAGACTACAATACCCAAAGTCCAACTGACCTACAGACTACAATATCGATAGTCCAACTGCTCTCTCACCCTATGTCAGACCCATCATACAATCTTTATCAATCACTGATAATGCTATGCATACACATACTCCCACAGCATGCCTGGTACTGAATGATATGTCTACTTTTAAACCTACAGTCTCAAATTCAGATCGGAGGACATGGCTTCCTCCTCACAGTGCTGTGATTATTCTGCCCGTAGGGAGTCTGAAATGCATATAGATATGGGAGTCAATATAAACAGTGACTGCCTGGTCAGTTGAGTTGAGAGGCAGCATTCATGTCTCTCTCCCCCTCTCCCCCTCTCCTCTCCCCCTCTCCTTTCTCCTCCTCCTCTCCTCTCCCCTCTCCTCTCCACCTCTCCTTTCTCCTCCCCTCTCCTCTCCCCTCTCCTTTCTCCTCCTCCTCTCCTCTCCACCTCTCCTTTCTCCTCCCCCTCTCCTCTCCCCCTCTCCTCTCCCCCTCTCCTTTCTCCTCCTCCTCTCCTCTCCCCTCTCCTCTCCACCTCTCCTTTCTCCTCCCCCTCTCCTCTCCCCCTCTCCTTTCTCCTCCCCCTCTTTCTGTTTGTTTTTATTCCTCTCGCCTCAAAGAAGAGGAAATAAATGAAGAGTTTTCTGGCGGCGCTTCAGTCCGCGCTGCAACACTCTCCACCACCACACCACTGGCCATAACTACTGACTCTATCAGACAGTCAGTCTGTGTGTGTGTGTGTGTGTGTGTGTAATGTTTATTTTAAACACACTTCACATCCTCTCTAGCCCCCCATACACTGCCTATTCTTAATCCACGCCATGAGAGATTAGCCTATAGCTACTATATTCAACTATCTAGAGTGTGTGTGTGCTTGTGAGACTGTGTGTATTCCGGTCCTCCCAAAAATGGTCACACACCCACATTGTATGAGAGGGCTCCTTTGAGAAATGTGTTTCCCATGTTCTCACTGTGTAAAAATGTAGCTATCGCTAGCCCTTGAAGAACAGCAGTTCTGTCCACATTACATTGAGCAGGGATAATTTTGTGTGTTTATGTGTGTGCGCACATGCTTGTGCGTGTGTGTGTCTGGGTTGGAGTGTATGTTTAGGTCTTAAATAGTCAATGTCTTTATAGAGCCCTGATGAAAACATGGAAATACTATTTACTGATGGCTAACTGTTCAGAGCAAGAGGTCAAATTCAGTGTGTGTGTGTGTGTGTGTGTGTGTGTATATATATATATATATATATAGCTATGTTTAGATGTACATGTCATACTGTAGTTATATCAGAGCCTGGATGAGTGGAGGCCCAGCCTGGTTAATGGCTTAGTTAATGGAATGTGCATATTTAATAGAATATGTCTGTCTTTGATTTATTGCCATGGCTCTGGTGTCAGGGGAAATGCTGTGTTTGTGTGTGTGTTGTATTTGTGTACTCCAGTGTTATAGAAGGAAAGGAACTAAAATGGCATTTTGAGTGTGTATCGTTTTTCTGTCCAATTCCACCTCGGTCTGTGGCGTTTGGATTAACAGTTGAAGTCTAACAGCGTGTCTCGGTTCCCTCAGTCTCGGTTCCCTCGGTCTCTGTTCCCTCAGTCTCGGTTCCCTCTGTTTCAGTTCCCTCAGTCTCGGTTCCCTCAGTCTCTGTTCCCTCAGTCTCGGTTCCCTCTGTTTCAGTTCCCTCAGTCTCGGTTCCCTCAGTCTCTGTTCCCTCAGTCTTGGTTCCCTCTGTTTCAGTTCCCTCAGTCTCGGTTCCCTCAGTCTCTGTTCCCTCAGTCTCGGTTCCCTGTCTCGGTTCCCTCTCTATCACTGGAGAACCGGAACCGTTGATTTTTCACCGAACGAGTGTTCATGGTTCAACCGCTGCCAACGACAACCGCTAGGAACAGCCAACAGCGGTCACAGTCGACCAAACAAAACGGAGAAGTGGTAATCTGTGAGCCTGCTTCATCCCTGAGAGGGTGTGTGTGCGTGTGTGTACAGGGTGAGGTCAGTGTGTAAATATAGCCCTGTCTCTCTGCTCTCTCTCTGATGTCCAGACAGTCTGTATCTGACAAGGAAAAATGCTGCAGTCTTGTTGTTTTGGTCAAAACACGACAGAAGAGGAGGGGAGAAAGAGGGAGAAGAGAAGAGGAGGAGGGGAGAAAGAGGGAGAAGAGAAGAGGAGGAGGGGAGAAAGAGGGAGAAGAGGAGGAGGGGAGAAAGAGGGAGAAGAGAAGAGGAGGGGAGAAAGAGGGAGAAGAGAAGAGGAGGAGGGGAGAAAGAGGGAGAAGAGAAAAGGAGGAGGAGAGAAGAGGAGGAGGAGGAGAGAAGAGGAGGAGGAGAGAAGAGGAGGGGATTAAGAGGGAGAAGAGAAGAGGAGGAGGGGGAGAAAGAGGGAGGAGAGAAGAGAAGAGGAGGGGGGAAAGAGGGAGGAGAGTGGGGAGGAGGGGGAGAAAGAGGGAGGAGAGAGAAGAGGAGGAGGGGAGAAAGAGGGAGGAGAGTGGGGAGGAGGGGAGAAAGAGGGAGGAGAGAAGAGGAGGGGAGAAAGAGGGAGGAGAGTGGGGAGGAGGGAGAAAGAGGGAGGAGAGAAGAGGAGGAGAGTGGGGAGGAGGGGAGAAAGAGGGAGGAGAGAAGAGGAGGAGAGTGGGGAGGAGGGGAGAAAGAGGGAGGAGAGAAGAGGAGGAGGGGAGAAATAGGGAAGAGAGAAGAGGAGGAGGGGAGAAAGAGGGAGGAGAGAAGAGGAGAGTGGGGAGGAGGGGAGAAAGAGGGAGGAGAGAAGAGGAGGAGGGGAGAAAGAGGGAGGAGAGAAGAGGAGGAGGGGAGAAAGAGGGAGGAGAGAAGATGAGGAGAGTGGGGAGGGTAAATACTTCCAGTTCTCACTAAAAATAGAGGTTCAGTCAAAAAAATAGAAAATAAATGTCCTGCTAAAAATCACTGCTCCATAGCAGCCATTTGGATGAAATGTGCACCTTTTAGATGGGGCCTGGGAAAGTTAACTTAGTGTGTGTGTGTCTCTCTCTCTCTCTCTCTCTCTCTCTCTCTCTCACTCACTCACTCACTCACTCACACACTCTCTCTCTCTCTCTCTCTCTCTCTGGCTCTCGCTCTCTCTCTCGCACTCTCTCTCTCTCGCTCTCTCTCTTGTAAGTCATAATTAGCTGGAAGTCATAGTTTTCTCTAAGTCATGTTTTGGATTGTCCCAGGACTGTCTGGTCTAGATTAAGGCTCCAGTCTGGTTCAGCATGTTCACAGCGCTGCCAGTCCTCACTGACTCACTCCTCACCCTGGCCCTGCCTGCACTGAGGGACAAAGAGAGAGGAGGGGGAAGGGAATGGGATGGAGGGAAAGAGCATGGGGCTTGGATGGAGGGATGAGAGAGCATGAGGCTGGGATGGAGGGATGAAAGAGCATGGGGCTGGGATGGAGAGATGAGAGAGCATGGGGCTGGGATGGAGGGATGAGAGAGCATGGGGCTGGGATGGAGGGATGAAAGAGCATGGGGCTGGGATGGAGAGATGAGAGAGCATGGGGCTGGGATGGAGGGATGAGAGAGCATGGGGCTGGGATGGAGGGATGAGAGAGCATGGGGCTGTGATGGAGGGATGAGAGAGCATGGGGCTGGGATGGAGGGATGAGAGAGTGTGTGAAGTTAGGATGACAATGTGACAGAGAATGGATGAGACACGACTGGAGCTCATACAAGAAAACTGTTAGGGAGTCTCTCCTATGTCTCTTTCCTGTCTCTCTCTTTGCTGTCTCTCTCTTTCATGTCACTCTCTTTCCTGTCTCTCTTTCCCGTCTCTCTCTTTCCTGTCGCTCTCTCTCCTGTATCTCTTCTGTGTCTCCTATGTCTCTCCCGTCTCTCTCCTCACTCTCTTTTCTGTCTCTCTCTTTCCTGTCGCTCTCTCTCCTGTATCTCTTCTGTGTGTCTCCTATGTCTCTCCCGTCTCTCTCCTCACTCTCTTTCCTGTCTCTATCTTTCCTGTCGCTCTCTCTCCTGTATCTCTTCTGTGTCTCCTGTCTCGCCCGTCTCTCTCCTCACTCTCTTTCCTGTCTCTCTCTTTCCCGTCTCTCTCTTTCCTGTCGCTCTCTCTCCTGTTTCTCTTCTGTGTCTCCTATGTCTCTCCCATCTCTCTCCTCACTCTCTTTCCTGTCTCTCTCTTTCCTGTCGCTCTCTCTCCTGTTTCTCTTCTGTGTCTCCTATGTCTCTCCCATCTCTCTCCTCACTCTCTTTCCTGTCTCTCTCTTTCCTGTCTCTCTCTTTCCTGTCGCTCTCTCTCCTGTTTCTCTTCTGTGTCTCCTACGTCTCTCCCATCTCTCTCCTCACTCTCTTTCCTGTCTCTCTTTCCCGTCTCTGTCTTTCCTGTCGCTCTCTCTCCTGTATCTCTTCTGTGTGTCTCCTATGTCTCTCCTTCCTGTCTCTCTGTTTCCCGTCTCTCTCTTTCCTGTCGCTCTCTCTCCTGTGCATCTCTTATGTCTCTCCCCTGTCTCTCTAGTCTCTCTTTCACGTCTCTCTCTCTCCTGTTTCTCTTCTGTGTCTCCTACGTCTCTCCCATCTCTCTCCTCACTCTCTTTCCTGTCTCTCTCTTTCCCGTCTCTGTCTTTCCTGTCGCTCTCTCTCCTGTATCTCTTCTGTGTGTCTCCTATGTCTCTCTTTCCTGTCTCTCTCTTTCCCGTCTCTCTCTTTCCTGTCGCTCTCTCTCCTGTGCATCTCTTATGTCTCTCCCCTGTCTATCTAGTCTCTCTTTCACGTCTCTCTCTTTCCTGTCTCTCTTCTGTGTCTCCTATGTCTCTCTCTCCCCTGTCTCTCTCATTACTGTCTCTCTCCTCTCTCTTTCTCCTGTCTATCTTGCTCTCTCTCCTGTCTCTCTCTCTCTCAAATTCAGATTCAGATTGCTTTATTGGTATGAAATACAATTTGTAGATATTGCCAAAGCAGTATAGTAGTACAGCATTTCAGTAAATACAGTACAATGCAATGAGGATGATGCAATACAGTTCATTTCAGAAGTAATAATAATGTACATACAGTTGATGTCGAAAGTTTACATACACCTTAGCCAAATATGTTTAAACTCAGTTTTTCACAATTCCTGACATTTAATTCTAGTAAAATTCCCTGTCTTAGGTCAGTTAGGATCAACACTTTATTTTAAGAATGTGAAATGTCAGAATAATAGTTGAGGGAATGATTTATTTCAGATTTGATTTCTTTCATCACATTCCCAGTGGGTCAGAAGTTTACATACACTCAATTAGTGTTTGGTAGCATTGCCTTTAAGTGGTTTAACTTGGGTCAAACGTTTCGGGTAGCCTTCCACAAGCTTCCCACAATAAGTTGGGTGAATTTTGGCCCATTCTTCCTGACAGAGCTGGAGTAACTGAGTCAGGTTTGTAGGCCTCCGTGTTCTCAAACGCTTTTTCAGTTCTGCATACAACATTTCTATAGGATTGAGGTCAGGGCTGTGTGATGGCCACTCCAATAGCTTGACTTTGCTGTCCTTAAGGGCTTTATTGGCGTGGGAAACATATGTTAACATTGCCAAAGCAAGTGAAGTAGATAATGAACAAAAGTGAAATAAACAATAAAAATGAACAGTAAACATTACACTCACAGAAGTTCCAAAAGAATAAAGGCATTCAAATGTCCTATTTATGGTTGCAAAGTGTTGGAATTTTTCTGTTAATTTCGAACATTTTCAGACATTTTTCATGGGGAGTTAAGGGGAATTTGGGGGGATTTTGCTTAAATTCATCAAAAAAGTTTCTGAACCATTTTTGTGGGATACACATAAGGCAATTCTAGGTCTTGTGGCATATTTTGGTTAAACTATCCCCAAATTGATGGAATTGCAACCCTCTGCATGCACAGTGCATTATTCCATCACATGTACAGCTGATTCTCAAGATCTTGCACACTAATGAGATGCTATTGAGTCCACACTACTACACTGTCTGAGCCAAGGACTACATGCTTTCTGGTAAGTTTTGATTACAATACAGGGTGGGGTGAATATATTTTACATGACATGCATGATTTTTTGTTAACTAGTAAATAGTAGCCTACAGCAAAGTGTGTTTAAATAATTTCTAACTTGTTAAAAAATTCTGCTAATTAGTTTTTGCTACCATGTGGGTTTTAGCTTGCTTGAGCCTGCTAACTGAGTGTTAATTCACCTGTTTCCATACATGTTTCATTTTAAAACATGTATCTTACAAAGGAGTTGTTTTATCTAACTACTTAACTATTTATCTGTACATGGAATTGTATTTCAAATCAAATGTATTTATATAACTATTCTTACATCAGCTGATATATCAAAGCTGTGTACATTTGCTAATACTGTGCCAAATACTGTGCCAAATCATATGTGAAAATTACAACAAAGATGCAGAATCATCTGGCCAAGTGCATAAAGTTCCCTCAGTGCTCACAACAAGCAACCTCTGAAAAAAGGCCCTCTACTTCTATTCGAGGTGAAAATGATGACTCAAACACCTTATCGATAGCAACAGCTCATGGTCAGCTCTGGAATCAGAGGTGTTTTTGACTCAATGGAGGAACGTAGTCAGAGAAATGCTGATGAATGTCTTGCTCGAGCTGTGTATGCAACTGGTACACCTGTGATGCTCACAGGCAATGTGTATTGGAAGAGATTTCTGAATGTTCTTCACCCAGCATACACCCCTCCAACCAGACATGCTTTATCTACTCATTTGCTGGATGCAGAGTTCACCAGAGTTCAAGTGAAGGTCAAGCAAATCATAGAGAAAGCAGACTGTATTGCAATCATCACTGATGGGTGGTCGAATGTTCGTGAGCAATGAATAATTAACAACATCTCCACCCCTCAACCAGTATTCTACAAGAGCACAGACACAAGGGACAACAGACACACCGGTCTCTACATTGCAGATGAGCTGAAGGCAGGCATCAAGGACCTTGGACCACAGAAGGTATTTGCACTGGTGACAGACAATGCTGCGAACATGAAGGCTGCTTGATCTAAAGTGGAGGAGTCCTACACCCATTGGCTGTGCTGCTCATGCATTGAATATGCTCCTCAAGGACATCATGTCACTGAAAACAATGGATACACTCTACAAGAGAGCCAAGGAAATGGTTTGGTATGTGAAGAGTCATCAAGTTATAGCAGCAATCTACCTCACCTAGCAAAGTGAGAAGAATAAGAGCACCACATTGAAGCTGCCCAGCAACACCCGTTGGGGTGGTGTTGTCATCATGTTTGACAGTCTCCTGGAGGGGAGTCTCTCCAAGTTATGGCCATATCACAGTCTGCCGATATGGACAGCCCCATCAAGAGGATCTGGATGATGTATTTTGGGAGAGAGGTAAAGCAGCCTGAAACTCCTGAAACCTATAGCAGTAGCCATTTCACAGATTGAGAGAGACAATGCCATCCTGTCTGATGTTCAGACTCTGCTTGCAGATGTAAGAGACACAATTCGTACTGCCCAGCCCACTTCACTGTTGCTCCAATCAAAGGAAACTGCAGTTCTGAAATACATCAAAAAGCTTCTGCCTGAAGCCCATACACACCACAGCATACATGTTGGACCCCAAGTATGCTGGCAAGAGCATCCTGTCTGGTGCAGAGACCAACAAGGCGTGTCTCTGGATGAGGGCAAGGTTCATGGCAGTCTGGCGAAGTACACTTCCAAGCAAGGGCTTTGGGGTGAAGATGCAATATGGCTCGTGCCAACATATCTTATCAGCCACCTGGTGGAAGGGACTTTGTGGATCTGAGGCTCTTTCGCCTGTTGCCTCCATCATCCTCCAAATCCCACCAACATCAGCCACATCAGAGCGCAACTGGTCCTTGTTTGGGAACACACACACCAAAGCACGCAACAGGCTGACCAATACAAGGGTTGAAAGGTTGGTGGCCATCCGGGCAAATTTGAGGCTTTTTGAGCCTGACAACAAGCCATCCTCAACAAGGTTGGAAAGTGACAGTGAAGATGAGGCCTCAGAGTCTGATGTCCAAGAGGTGGACATTGAGGAGGTCCAGGGAGAAGACATGGAAACCTGAGAGGAAGACAACCAAAGCTTTAGTTTCTAGACTAACATTTTACAGATGTATGTTGAAAGCGTTCTTAGATGCGGTAGATAGTTGGGGATCATTTAATATTCCCTTTCTTTTGTTGTTCAGTGAAATCATCCCATGTGAAGAGTCAACTCATTTAATTAAAGTTCAATTCGTAACTAAATAGTTTTTTTTATTTATATTGGAAGGATTTAATCATTTGCAATTATGTCTACTTATGACAAGGTAAAAGGTTTATGTTTCTGTCTCCATATTATATGGTAAATATATCCAATACAAAAAAACATCTACATTTAAATGGTATTCCCATTAATTCCCATATATTCCTGTTAATTCCTACGGAAAGTTTCCACCTCTGAATATTCCCAAAATGTGCAACCCTAGTCATATTATGTCTATATACAGTGTTGTAACAATGTGCAAATAGTTTATGTACAAAAGGTCAAATAAATAAACATAAATATAGGTTGTATTTACAATGGTGTTTGTTCTTCACTGGTTTCCCTTTTCTTGTGGCAACAGGTCACAAATCTTGCTGCTGTGATTACACACTGTGGTATTTCACCCAATAGATATGAGAGTTTATCAAAATTGCATTTGTTTTCTAATTCTTTGTGGGTTTATGTAATCTGAGGGAAATATGTGTCTCTAATATGGTCATACATTTAGCAGGAGGTTAGGAAGTGCAGCTCAGTTTCCACCTTTTTATGTGGGCAGTGTGCACATAGCCTTTCTTCTCTTGAGAGCCAGGTCTGCCTACGGTGGCCTTTCTTAATAGCAAGGCTGTGCTCACTGAGTGTGTACAGAGTCAAATCTTTCCTTAAGTTTGTCTCTCTCCTCTCTCTCTCTCTCTCTCTTGTTTCTCTCCCCTCTCTCCTGTCTCGCTCTCTCCTGTCTCGCTCTCTCCTGTTTCGCTCTCTCCTGTCTCACGTTCTACTGTCTCTTTCTGTCCCCTCTCTCTCTCTCTCCTATTTCTCTCCTCGCTCTTTCCTGTCTCTCTCTTTTTCTCTGTCTTCTCTCTCTCTCTCTCCTGTCTCTCCTATCTCTCTCCTCTCCCTCCCCTGTCTTTCTCTCCTGTATCTCTCCTTTCTCGTTCATCTCTCTCTCTCGTCTCTCCCCTCTCTGTCTCCTGTCTTTCTTTCCTGTCTCTCTCCTTTCTCTTTAATCTCTCTCTCTCGTCTCTCCCCTGTCTCTCTCCCCTCTCTCTCCTTTCTCTCTCTCTGGTCTCTCTCCTCCTGTGTCTCTCTCTCTCCTGTCTCTCTCTCCTCTTTCTCCTCTCTCTCTCATGTCTCTCTCCCCTCTCTCTCTCCTGTCTTTCTCTCCGGTCTCTCTCCAGTCCTTCTCCTCTCTCTTTCCTGTCTTTCTCCTCTCTCTTTCCTGTCTCTCTCCCCTCTCTCTCTCTCTCCTGTCTTTCTCTCCGGTCTCTATCCAGTCTTTCTCCTCTCTCTCTCTCCTGTCTTTCTTTCCTGTCTCTCTCCTTTCTCTTTAATCTCTCTCTCGTCTCTCCCTTCCCTCCTGTCTCTCTTCCCTCTCTCTCTCCTTTCTCTCTCTCTGGTCTCTCTCCTCCTGTGTGTCTGTCTCTCTCCTGTCTCTCTCTCCTCTTTCTCCTCTCTCTCTCCTGTCTCTCTCCCCTCTCTCTCTCCTGTCTTTCTCTCCGGTCTCTCTCCAGTCTTTCTCCTCTCTCTCTCCTGTCTCTCTCCCCTCTCTCTCTCTCCTGTCTTTCTCTCCAGTCTCTATCCAGTCTTTCTCCTCTCTCTCTCCTGTCTTTCTCTCCGGTCTCTCTCCAGTCTTTCTCCTCGCTCTCCAGTCTTTCTCTCCAGTCTCTCTCCTGTCTTTCTCTCCGGTCTCTCTCCAGTCTTTCTCCTCTCTCTCTCCTGTCTTTCTCTCCGGTCTCTCTCCAGTCTTTCTCTCCAGTCTCTCTACACACTTTCTCTCCAGTCTCTCTCCAGTCTTTCTCCCCTCTCTCTCTCCAGTCTTTCTCTCCAGTCTCTCTCCAGTCTTTCTCTCCGGTCTCTCTCCAGTCTTTCTCCTCTCTCTCTCCTGTCTTTCTCTCCGGTCTCTCCAGTCTTTCTCCTCTCTCTCTCTCCTCTCTTTCTCTCCGGTCTCTCTCCAATCTTTCTCCTCTCTCTCTCCTGTCTTTCTCTCCTCTCTCTCTCCTGTTTTTCTCTCCGGTCTCTCTCCAGTCTTTCTCCTCTCTCTCTCCTGTCTTTCTCTCCAGTCTCTCTCCAGTCTTTCTCTCCGGTCTCTCTCCTGTCTTTCTCTCCGGTCTCTCTCCAGTCTTTCTCCTCTCTCTCTCCTGTCTTTCTCTCCGGTCTCTCTCCAGTCTTTCTCCTCTCTCTCTCTCCTGTCTTTCTCTCCGGTCTCTCTCCAGTCTTTCTCCTCTCTCTCTCCTGTCTTTCTCTTCGGTCTCTCTCCAGTCTTTCTCCTATCTCTCTCTCTTTCTCTCTCCTGTCTTTCTCTCCAGTCTCTCTCCTGTCTTTCTCTCCGGTCTCTCTCCAGTCTTTCTCCTCTCTCTCTCCTGTCTTTCTCTCCGGTCTCTCTCCAGTCTTTCTCCTATCTCTCTCTCTCTCTCTCTCTCTCTCTCCTGTCTTTCTCTCCAGTCTCTCTCCTGTCTTTCTCTCCGGTCTCTCTCCAGTCTTTCTCCTCTCTCCTCTCTCTCTCCTGTCTTTCTCTCCTCTCTCTCTCTCTCTCTCCTCTCTCTCTCTCTCTCTCTCTCTCTCTCTCTCTCTCTCTCTCTCTCTCTCCTGTCTTTCTCTCCAGTCTCTCTCCTGTCTTTCTCTCCGGTCTCTCTCCAGTCTTTCTCCTCTCTCCTCTCTCTCTCCTGTCTTTCTCCTCTCTCTCTCTCTCTCCAGTCTTTCTCCTCTCTCTCTCCTGTCTCTTGCCCTCTATCAGAATTGTTCAAAGTAACCTATCTCTGACTGTCTGGTTTGAAAAGCTATATAATTATTATTAAATAACAGTCAATGATGGTGTTTAGACCTGATCGGTGCTTATGGTAGATCATGGTATGGACTATGTTCTATAGAGGCAATACATCAGAGTGGCTATACATGTATGAATGAGCTTTCTGGGAAATAGAACCCACCTGAGGGAGTGGAACCTATACCGAATATGAGGAATTCTTGGAATATCAGCATATTTATTTGATGGTAGAATTGAACCTCAAAGGGGGTCCTGACTTTTCCATACACTATAAATGACATGTTGTATGCATGAAGGGAAGGGAAAGGGGGATACCTAGTCAGCTGTACAACTGAAATGTTGAATCAGAGGGCTCTGTGTCTCACTGGCTAAACACTGCCTAACATGTTTTTAAACCATTTTAAATGACTCTGTTAGGACTAGGACTAAATATATAAATATGACATGACTTAGTAGTCATGTAGTGGCTAGGCAGGGTGGCCAAGTCATCATAAAATCAGTTGTGTGTCCTTTATAATGATCTATTGTATGGATGTTTATTAAAGCTCTCAATTTCTCCAGGTGCTTTGCATATCTACATGGTTACAAGCTCACCTGACACAGCCCTTAGGGTGACAACTGTACTGACTGACTGACTGACTGACTGAGTGAGTGAGTGAGTGAGTGAGGAGGGTGTGTGTGTGGTTTGTGTGTGTATCACTGTTGTTAATCCAGCTAGTTGAGCACGGGAAGAACCACCAGACAAAGAACAACTGTCGGACATGTCCGCTCCACTCTATTCCTCAGTTGCATCACTCACTCACGCACGCACACTCACTCACTCACGCACGCACACTCACTCACTCACTCACTCACGCATGCACACTCACTCACGCACGCACACTCACTCGCGCACGCACACTCACTCACGCACGCACACGCACGCACACTCACTCACGCACGCACACTCACTCGCGCACACTCACGCATGCACGCACACTCACTCACGCACGCACACTCACTCACTCACGCACACTCACTCACTCACGTCAAAGACGCAGCACTTACTCTTTATCCCATCTTTATTGACTCTTTGTGCCAAATATGCTCATCTTTTCAATACCTGTATGTCACTGAGAACACATTGTCCTGCCAAGACTGGACCAGTCTACTCCTCTCTCCCAGCCCTAGTGTATCACTTCACCCTGGTTCACCTTAGCCTGGTCCCAGATCTCTTTGTGCTGTCTTGCCAATTCCTATGGTCATTGTCACACCAGCAATCATAGGAGTTGGCCAGACTACACAAACAGCTCTGGTCCCAGGCTATGTGTGGGCCTGTGTGAAA